>NC_091382.1:7464954-7572454 GCF_038502225.1 Cherax quadricarinatus
GCTGTCTAATCTGTTTAACTATGCATCGTTACTCTGTACCGCTGTCTAATCTGTTTAACTATGCATCGTTACTCTGTACTGCTGTCTAATCTGTTCTTGTCTCACTGGAAGCATTTCAGTGTGAGAATATTCAACAGCCAGTCACTTAAAACCGGTCGCTACTCCGGAAAAATAAACACAATCAATATATGATTCTTTTGTGACTTGATAAAGCCCACAGTGTGGGCGAAACGTTGTCAATAAAGGATCATATTATATTGCTTATGTGTTTATTTTTCCATTGTGTCGGTATTTTATACCATTTACTTCCTTCGGTCGCTACTCCACAGAAATCTGCTAGTAGAATAGACACTCAGATTCCGTATGACACAACACTCCCTATAAAGACGATTAAATTTGATTAATTTACGAAATATCCACATTTACAACTGCACACAGTACACAAATAACCTGCGCATAACAGAAAGAAGTGTGACTTTGTAAATGGTTTAAGTCGTACCTAAATGTCGTCGTAGGCTTCTCTCTTCTATGTACGGATTATCTGTGTGTTGCTGCAGTCACGGTATTGTGCCTCTTTATTCTTTAGCTGTTGTAGATTGAGACACACATGCAACATATGGGAATCTTTATTCAGGAAACGTTAAGCCACACAGTGGGTTCATCAGTCCAATACAAAGTATAAAGGCGTAAGGACTGTTGAAGCCACTGTGTGGCGAAACGTTTCCTGAATAAAGATTCCCATATGTTGCATATGTGTCTCAATCTACAACTTGTCGGTTTTTCAAACCATTCATCACATTCTTTAGCTGTACATAGTATACTGGAACCACAGCTCATACTCTCCTATAAGAGCTGCAACAGAGTAAAAGAAGCAAACGTTTCTTTGATATACCACTTATTGAACTGAAGAATTAGATACATTTACAACATCTGGGTATCTTTATTATATACGGTTCACCATCCAGTGGCTTAATCAATACAAATTCAAGGACATAACTGAAAGGCAGTAGAACTATATACAAAAGATGAGTTAATCAATCCCTCAGTCTTGGAGTTAGTGAAGAGTACCGTAGTCTTTAAGATGAGGTAACTCGTGGATACACTTCACGGCTACTGTACCCTTCACTAATTCCAAGACTGAGGGATTGATTAACTCATCTTTTGTAAATAGTTCTACCGTCTTCCCATTATGTCCTTGATGTTGCACTTGTGTCTTAACTTTCATTTTGTCGGTACTGTATACTTAACACGTACCTACGTATTAAGCTCAACTGTTTACAAACTCCATGTATATAAAAGATTCGGTCCTACCTGGTAATGCAGAATATTCCCCATCTCAGCATCTTCAATTATATTAAAATGATCTTAAATATGAGTTTATTACATAAATTCGTTGTAAATACCCATGCAGTACCACCACCAACAGTGATCCGGCATCCACTACATCTTGTTTCTGTGTCCCAAAAGTGTCAGCCTATATAACATATTGCAAGTTTCATTAATTTAGGATTATAGCTATGCAATTTAGGATTCTTCCTATGCAATGTAAACTAGCATAGGGACCAAATATTGAGAAACAGATCTAAGTAATAATTTAGTTTTTTTTAAATTGGAAGGATTGTCTATAGTTGCCCGAAATACTGTCCATTCTTCGCGTTTTTCATATTGGTAGCTAGTAGTAGTAGTTGTAGCTAGTAGCAGTAGTTGTAGCAGTAGTAGCAGTATTATAATCAAAGAAAGCGCTAAACCGACAAAGGTTATGCAGCTCTGCGGGGCGGAAAATAGAGCCGGGGTTTTAAACAACTAGGTGGAGAGGGGATCAGAGGTGAGGGTAGAAAAAGGATGAAAGGGTCGCTAGGGACTATATGTCAAAGTTCGTACAGTAAAGCAGTTGCTGAAAGTCAGAAAGTGATTGTAAGTCAAAGGCAGGACAGTTAGATCTAACGGACTAAGTGAAGATGAAGAGAAAACTGTCCGAGTAAGCAGGGGCGCCGAACAAATAATGGGCTTCTATTAACGTCTGAGACCAACCTATATGTATAGGGAACACGAAGGTCATGAGAGCGGACAACGTAAGGAAGGCAGTGAGTATCACGACGATCAGCTAAGGAAGGAACATTCGCCTCTGCATAGAGGCTTTCAACAGGGGTTGAACGAAAGGCACCAAGGCATAAACGTACACCCTGATGATGAAGATCTTGCTTAGAAAGAGTTGTAGGAGAAGCTGCAGAATAGACTTGGTCGCCATAATCCAGCTTGGACAAGACCAGGGTGGAATGAAAACGGAGGAGAGTCCGGCGATCTGCTCCCCATGAACGATGCGCAGGAAGTTAAAGGAGATTCAGCCGACCATGGCAAGCTGCCTTCAGAGAGGAAATGTGAGGTTTCCACGTCAACCGGCGATCGAAGAGAAGGCCAAGAAACTTGACCGTATTACATTCTGGAATACGTGAGCCGTCTAAATACAATGGAATATCTGAGGCAAGAGGGCGTCTAGTGAAGGTAATGAAATGGGTATTCGTACTAGAAAATTTAAATCCATGATAAGTGGCCCAATGGGAAACTCAGTCAGTCGCATCCTGAAGGAAGACCGCTACCAGGCGATTGTCAGCGCCTGCGTATGTTATAGCGAAGTCATCCACATAAAGCGACGACCAAATATACGATGGAAGAACAGAAGGTAGGTCATTGATAGCCAAGTGAAAACGGGTAGTGCTAAGGACACAACCTAGTGGGACTCCCTCTACCGGAACAAAGTCTGAAGAAAATATCTGCCACATAAGAAAGCAGTAAGGAAAGTTGGTAGATTACCGCGGAGGTCTAAGGAGTGGGCCTGGGCTAAAATGTTATACCTCCAATTGGTGTCATATGCCTTCTGAAGATTTTTAAGACTGCTAGGATGGAGTGTTTGATAGCAAAGACATTTCACACATACGTATCTAAGTGGAGCATGAAGTCCAAAGTAGAGCGGCCCTTGCTAAAGCCATATTGGCGAGGAGAAAGACTATTGAGAGTCTCTAAATACCACATCAGACGTCTAATTCACCAATCGTTCCATCACCTTGCAGACTACACTGGTCAGAGCAATGGGACGATAGTGAGAGGTATCAAGCCCCGAGGTGCCTGGTTTGCGAAATGGTAGGACAATGGCAGATTTCCATTGTTGAGGGAGAACCCCTTGCGTCCAAACAAGATTGAAAAGACGCAAAAGGACTGCAAAAGGCTGTAGAATGCAGATGTTGTAGCAGACTGATATGAATATCATGCACACCTGACGATGACTGGCAAGCGGAAAGAGTGGACTCTAGCTCTAGGAGAGTGAAAGGCACGTTATAAGGCTCCATTCCATTAGAAAAGAAATCCAAGGGCAATTGCTCCTTGGTAGACATAGACGCGAGAAATGAGGGACAGAGGTGACGCCCTTGGGAGACACGAACAAGATAGTTCTCAATTTCCGTGGCAACTTCAAGAAATTCGGTAACACTACCACCAGCAACCCGCAAAACGGGAGCTGGGTCATGAGTGTATTTGCCACACAACTTTTGTAGCTTCTACCTGACCGCACACACAGGAGAAGTCGAGGTAATGGTAGACACGTAGTCTTGCCAACAAGTGCGTTTAGCGTCACGTATGATGTGGCGAGTGACTGCCCTTGCTCGCTTAAAATCCAAAAGACGACCTGAGGTCCGATTATATTGATAACCACCCCAGGCAGCACGTTTCAGACGCTCTGCATGGGCACACGCAGGACACCACCACCAAGGCACGCATGTGTGAGAATGCCTGCCTGAGGTTTGAGGAATAGAACACGATGCTGCAGTCAAAACTAAGGTCGAAAACTGGTGCACCAGCTCATTAACAGAGGACGAAGAAGGGTCCCCACAAAAAGCTGTAAAATGAGAGTACAAGTCCCAATTTGCTCGTCCAAATTGCCAATGGGGGGCTACGAGGTGGTCGGGAATACATAGAAGTAAGAAGAATAGGAAAGTGATCACTGTCGTGCAAATCCGGGAGAAGAGACCAAGTGTAATCAAACGCGATTCACCAGGAACAAATAGAAAGATCAATGCAAGAGAGAGACCGAATGCGAGAGTCAAAATGGGTGGGAGCAACCGTATTTAAAACATGAAGAGGATGAGAAGTGAGAAGAGTCTCAAACTGATCGATACCAGAGTCACAGTGGGATCCTCCACAAAGATGATGGTAAGTGTTTAAATCACCTAACAATTAGATAGGCGGCGACAGAGAAGAAGAGAAGAAATCAAGAACGGAATACCCAAGATACAGAATGCATGGGAGAAAGATATAGAGAGAAAACTGTATACCATCTGTGTGTATAATTTATACGGGCTAAAGTGTAATGCAGCAGAGAACGAACAAAGACCTGTTGATATGGTATACCAACGTGCACAACAGCGCATTCTCATTGAATGATTAATCAAGAAAGGGATCAGAAAAAGGCAACAACACATAGCCCGAAATGGGATGAATAACACCTAAACAAATTTTAGGCTCTTGTAACCCGACACAAAGTGGTGACAACTGGGAGAGCAATACCTGGAGAGCTCCCTGATTACCCCTAAGGCCACGAATATTCCATTGTAAATAAGTCATTATTCACAAAGACAGGTATGCCAACAATAAGAAGCGATAAAATTTATGGGCTAGTAGGGTCAGTGAAGTCAATGTGTGGAGGCAACGGTAAGCGTGTAAACAAGGAGGAATCAGAATGCTGTGAAGGAAAAGATTGCTGCCAGAGTTGTGAAAAATAAGAAGGGTAGAAGGAGGCACGCCAGTGTCCATTGAGGGTTTCGTCTCCATAATATAGTTGGAGATAGCGTTGTCTCGGCAGATAAGGAAGATGTCGATACCATGACTTCAGAGACCGGTGAAGTAAAGCAAGTAGAGATCGTAGAGACTGTGGAGGGAACCAAAGAGGTCTGAGAGGGGAGGGAAACATGAATGAACCTGGAGAGAGGTGCCGGCTGGGACAGAAGAGTCCTGCGGTGGAACAGGAGAAAAAGGCTAGAAAGTGACTGGGGAAGAAATCTGGAGGAGGGGGGGGGACCAGGAGAAGAGGGGACCACACGAGGGGCGTGAATTCCCACCTTTGTGTGAGAGTTAGAAAGGGGGTGAGAACTAGACACCGAGGCCGAAGAGGGAAACTGTTGGGGAATTGTAAGCACTGGAAGAACACGAAGAGACTTTGGCTTATGAAACAGGTCCAACTTCGCAGACTGAGAAAGTACCGGGTGAGAAGAAGTAGAGGTAAGAATAGGTAAGGAGGTGGGGGTTTCAGAGGGTAAATCCGCAAGAGAATTAGAGACAGGGGTGTTCCCGGAAGATACGACACTGGAGGAGCTGGTAGGCTTGGGGACTACCAAGACTGGAGGTCTCCTAGCTACTCAAGAATAAGGGACACGAGGAAGATTCTCAAGAAGGCTGAGCCGAGAGACAGCCATACCATAAGGCTTTTGCTCTCCTTAAGACAATAGATTTCTCGTTCATTAAAATAGACCTGACAACGGCGGGAAAAAGAAGGAGGAGGTTTATTTCAACTGAAATAAATTGTGGGAAGGCTGCAAGATGTATTGACATGATCTGCGGAACTGCAGATCGGGCAGTATTTAGCGGAGTGTCCGAAACACCACCAATTTCGACACTGTTGGGGAGTAGGGACCACTTTACGGACCTCTAAGCGATGACCCGCGATATAAACTGAAGACGGGAGTTCACTGTAATCAAAAGTTAAGCTGTTGATGTTAATGAGAATGCACCTCCGTCCACGAGTAGACAGGACATTATGTATCCACTTTGAGAATAGGAAGGTCCTGAAGGTCTAATTGCTCCAAAATATCACCGCCAGACAGAAAATCACTGTACACAATGGTACGTGGTAAAACCACTGTACCACTGCAAGAATTGAGAGTAGCATGTTTGTGAACTGTGATTGGAATGCTATCAATGGAAAATAGTAAAGATTATAAGCTTGTTCTGCATTCTGAACTGTAACAATACACGCACCACTTCTAAGAGCCTGAAAGGATGTATTTTGGCCAACCTGTCTTAAAAGAGTTTGACCAATACTATGGTCAGCTAGATAATCAGTTGGAGATATCGGCTATAGGGAAAAGAATTTTGTCCACTGCATAGGTGCGTAAAGGAAGTGGGTGTCGCGTAGGTCGTTTTTGTGTGGAATAAGCAGACATCGAAGAACTGTCATCACCTGGAACAGGTGATGAACCGTCACCAGTAGAAGGTACAGGGTTATAGGAAGAGTCTGGAGAATGGTCCAATATACATATAAACTAAATAATGTAGTTCTTAATATTACGGATTGCGAAAAAGATTTAGGAGTTCTGGTTAGCAGTAATCTGAAACCAAGACAACAGTGCATAAGTGTTCGCAATAAAGCTAATAGAATCCTTGGCTTTATATCAAGAAGCATAAATAATAGGAGTCCTCAGGTTGTTCTTCAACTCTATACATCCTTGGTTAGGCCTCATTTAGATTATGCTGCACAGTTTTGGTCACCGTATTACAGAATGGATATAAATGCTCTGGAAAATGTACAAAGGAGGATGACAAAGTTGATCCCATGTATCAGAAACCTTCCCTATGAGGATACACTAAGGGCCCTGAATCTTCACTCTCTAGAAAGACGTAGAATTAGGGGGGATATGATAGAAGTGTATAAATGGAAGACAGGAATAAATAAAGGGGATGTAAATAGTGTGCTGAAAATATCTAGCCTAGACAGGACTCGCAGCAATGGTTTTAAGTTAGAAAAATTCAGATTCAGGAAGGATATAGGAAAGTTCTGGTTTGGTAATAGAGTTGTGGATGAGTGGAACAAACTCCCAAGTACAGTTATAGAGGCCAGAACGTTGTGTAGCTTTAAAAATAGGTTGGATAAATACATGAGTGGGAGTGGGTGGGTGTGAGTTGGACCTGATTAGCTTGTGCTACCAGGACGGTTGCCGTGTTCCTCCCTTAAGTCAAGGTGACCTGACCTGACTAGGTTGGGTGCATTGGCTTAAGCCGGTAGGAGACTTGGACCTGCCTCGCATGGGCCAGTAGGCCTGCTGCAGTGTTCCTTCGCTCCTATGTTCTTATTTATTTTATTTTATTATCACACTGGCCGATTCCCACCAAGGCAGGGTGGCCCGAAAAAGAAAAACTTTCACCATCATTCACTCCATCACTGTCTTGCCAGAAGGGTGCTTTACACTACAGTTTTTAAACTGAAACATTAACACCCCTCCTTCAGAGTGCAGGCACTGTACTTCCCATCTCCAGGACTCAAGTCCGGCCTGCCGGTTTCCCTGAACCCCTTCATAAATGTTAATTTGCTCACACTCCAACAGCACGTCAAGTATTAAAAAATATTTGTCTCCATTCTCTCCTATCAAACACGCTCACGCGTGCCTGCTGGAAGTCCAAGCCCCTCGCACACAAAACCTCCTTTACCCCCTCTCTCCAACCCTTCCTAGGCCGACCCCTACCCCGCCTTCCTTCCACTACAGACTGATACACTCTTGAAGTCATTCTGTTTCGCTCCATTCTCTCCACATGTCCGAACCACCTCAACAACCCTTCCTCAGCCCTCTGGACAACAGTTTTGGTAATCCCGCACCTCCTCCTAACTTCCAAACTACGAATTCTCTGCATTATATTCACACCACACATTGCCCTCAGACATGACATCTCCACTGCCTCCAGCCTTCTCCTCGCTGCAACATTCATCACCCACGCTTCACACCCATATAAGAGCGTTGGTAAAACTATACTCTCATACATTCCCCTCTTTGCCTCCAAGGACAAAGTTCTTTGTCTCCACAGACTCCTAAGTGCACCACTCACTCTTTTCCCCTCATCAATTCTATGATTCACCTCATCTTTCATAGACCCATCCGCTGACACGTCCACTCCCAAATATCTGAATACATTCACCTCCTCCATACTCCCTCCAATCTGATATTCAATCTTTCATCACCTAATCTTTTTATCCTCATAACCTTACTCTTTCCTGTATTCACCTTTAATTTTCTTCTTTTGCACACCCTACCAAATTCATCCACCAATCTCTGCAACTTCTCTTCAGAATCTCCCAAGAGCACAGTGTCATCAGCAAAGATCAGCTGTGACAACTCCCACTTTGTGTGTGATTCATTATCTTTTAACTCCACGCCTCTTGCCAAGACCCTCACATTTACTTCTCTTACAACCCCATCTATAAATATATTAAACAACCACGGTGACATCACACATCCTTGTCTAAGGCCTACTTTTACTAGGAAATAATTTCCCTCTTTCCTACATACTCTAACTTGAGCCTCACTATCCTCGTAAAAACTCTTCACTTTCAGTAACCTACCTCCTACACCATACACTTGCAACATCTGCCACATTGCCCCCTATCCACCCTGTCATACGCCTTTTCCAAATCCATAAATGCCATCTTTAGCCTTATCTTACTGTTCACTTATATGTTTCACTGTAAACACCTGGTCCACACACCCCCTACCTTCCTTAAAGCCTCCTTGTTCATCTGCTATCCTATACTCTTAATTCCAATAATAACTCTACCATACACTTTACCAGGTATACTCAGCAGACTTATCCCCCTATAATTTTTGCACTCTCTTTTATCCCCTTTGCCTTTATACAAAGGAACTATGCATGTTCTCTGCCAATCCCTAGGTACCTTACCCTCTTCCATACATTTATTAAATAATTGCACCAACCACTCCAAAACTATATCCCCACCTGCTTTTAACATTTCTATCTTTATCCCATCAATCCCGGCTGCCTTACCCCCTTTCATTTTACCTACTGCCTCACGAACTTCCCCCACACTCACAACTGGCTCTTCCTCACTCCTACAAGATGTTATTCCTCCTTGTCCTATACACGAAATCACAGCTTCCCTATCTTCATCAACATTTAACAATTCCTCAAAATATTCCCTCCATCTTCCCAATACCTCTAATTCTCCATTTAATAACTCTCCTCTCCTATTTTTAACTGACAAATCCATTTGTTCTCTAGGCTTTCTTAACTTGTTAATCTCACTTCAAAACCTTTTCTTATTTTCAACAAAATTTTTTGATAACATCTCACCCACTCTCTCATTTGCTCTCTTTTTACACTGCTTCACCACTCTCTTAACCTCTCTCTTTTTCTCCATATACTCTTCCCTCCTTGCATCACTTCTACTTTGTAAAAACTTCTCATATGCTAACTTTTTCTCCCTTACTACTCTCTTTACATCATCATTCCACCAATCGCTCCTCTTCCCTCCCGCACCCACTTTCCTGTAACCACAAACTTCTGCTGAACACTCTAACACTACATTTTTAAACCTACCCCATACCTCTTCGACCCAATTGCCTATGCTCTCATTAGCCCATCTATCCTCCAATAGCTGTTTATATCTTACCCATTATCATTTACACCTGGCACCCCAAACTTACCTACCACACCCTCTCTAAAAGTTTCTCCTACTTTAGCATTCAGGTCCCCTACCACAATTACTCTCTCACTTGGTTCAAAGGCTCCTATACATTCACTTAACATCTCCCAAAATCTCTCTCTCTCCTCTGCATTCCTCTCTTCTCCAGGTGCATACACGCTTATTATGACCCACTTCTTATGTTCGTATAAAGAAGTCGGGTCAGAACAGGATGCTGTAGCAGAAAGGGACCTGGGAGAAGGGTTATCACAGGACGAAGACTCCCTGGTAGTGGTACTTCTTTCTTATTATTTAAAAGAAAAAAAAGAAAGAGGGAAAGAGAGAAAGAGACAGCAGAAGGACAGTCACTAGAAGGCATGAAAGGGCCATAAGTTTTCCCTTCTCATCTAAGAGGACCTCGAAACCACAAGCAGTGCAGATGTAGCATGGAACCCATGCCATACCATACCTTTCCTGCCAGTAAACCGGTGCTCCAGGATGGCAACCTCACATCTACCGAGCCACCTCGGTGGACAAAAGAGAGGGCGGTCGGAAACCCGCCACAAATCATGCCTCCTCCTGAGCAGTGGCGGCTTGTCCATAGGAGCTGCAGAGCTGCAGTCCCCCCAGATACTCACTGCCAGACGTATGACTTCATCAACCTTTTGCTAAAATAATTTGCAACTGACAAATACATTACAGGAAAAATCTGTTGTATGTTGTTTTCAATGCATTTATAAACGAATTATTTTTTTGGGTTGAAACGAGATAAAAAATTATTAAAAATAGAAATCTGATGCGATACGATAGTATAGGTATTACTTGCGTTACATCTGGTAGCGAGGAGCTGCAGTCACGCAGTCCCCCCCTTTCTATTTTTTGACGAGCCGTCACTGCTCCTTCGGCTGCCATCTCCAAGAACCAACAGGCAGCCTCTGGAGATACACCCGCCACCTTCAAGACACCCCACCCACTTCTCGAAAATCCGGGAAGAGAGCAGGGCGCCTCCAGTTAATCCAGATTCCACGGCAAACTGCACCACACCCGAGGAACCTCACGGAGCGGGATAAACTCCGGCACACTTCCCCCGTAATGCCAGAGGGGAAGACATCAGTGGCTACAGACTGGACGGGGAAAAGGTAGGGATGGGAGGGGGGAAGAAAGGGATAAAAGAGGGGATGGGGAAGATGGGATAGGGAAGGCAGAATTGGAGGGTAATTAGTTTCGGTCTGAGGAAGGAGACCAAAGGGTCTAATTCCTTAGACCAATAGCCTCCTCGCCGCGTCACTTAGCCCCCCTGGAAGAGGACTAGTAGTAGTAGTAGCAGTAGTAGTAGTAGTACTAGTAGTAGTACTAGTAGCAGTAGTACAAATGTTGCTAGATTACTAACAAGAGTAGTGACAGGAGGAATTTTTACAAATAGTATAATAGATGAATGGTTCAGAGAACCGACATGTTGATAAATTAGACACATGTGCAACTCTTGGGTATCTTTATTGAGGAAACGTTTCGTCACACAGTGGCTTCATCAGTCCATACAAAGGAGAATCTTGAAGAACAGGAGGAGAATGAGGTAATCAGTGCCTCAACACGTATGCCGTATTCTATTCAAGATCGATGGACTGACCACATCGACTCAAGGTTGAGGGACTGATCACCTCATTCTCCTCCTATTCTTCAAGACTCTCCTTTGTATGGACTGATGAAGCCACTGTGTGACGAAACGTTTCCTCAATAAAGATACCCAAGAGTTGCACATGTGTCTAATTTATCAAATAGTATAATAATTATCATTATTAGTAGTATTAGTATTATTACCGTTGTTATTATTACATTCATGAAGGGCTACAACAGTGAAGATCAAATAGCGGCTTTTAAAGTGAGAGGTAATCTGGATAACTGAAACAAAACAATAGCTTCAATTCCGTGAATCAAGAGCCCTTTACCACCATCAAACCGTTCACCGTTCACTGACGGGATAGAGGTGTATGAACATTTCACCAAACAGAAATCACTTGACTACCAAATGACCAGACGATACGTCAGTCTGATGTTCTACTGAGGTTATGTTTACACTGTATAAAATCATGGATTTTATAGATTTTCTCCTAAATACTTTTAAAAAACACACTGTTCTGATTTTTATGACTCGCTTGCCTTTGGTTCAAACCCTATCCGTATCGTGGTTCGTTTACAATTGTGTTATTACTGTTTCGCGAGTCTTGACATTTTTAAATTAACATTTTTAAATTAGTTTCGTGATATTAAAAGAAGTTCACTGATGGTCATTTAGGGTTTTCAGTGCCTGGGGAACGAGAGACAATCAGAGCCGATCCAAGCAAGGGAAGGACTAGTTCACAATTATTGGACGAAAAGCCCCTCTCCGGAATCATGGTACCTCCCAAGAGGGTGTGTGTTTCATATAGAATATCTATCTATCTCTCTCTATCTATCTCTCTCTCTCTCTCTCTCTCTCTCTCTCTCTCTCTCTCAAGCTTTTTTGTTAGTTGATGATCCGCACAGTAATTAATTAACCTCTGGAGTACGGGTGGAGGTGGAGAAATTTTGGTTGTCAGAAGTGAAAAGATTTCTTCCGACACTTAGTCATATACTGGTTCACTTGGTGGTACACTTGGTCACTTAAAGGCATCTTTATATACCTTCTTATTTTTTTCACTCTAATCTGCAAGGATTTTTGACGCATATTTTGTTCATAAAGTTACGAGAGAAATGGAAATTGACAGTACCCCGTTACTAGAAATGTGATACATATAGGAGGTCGTGACTGTGATGGAAAAGCAATTCTGTTATCGTGTGTGTGTGTGTGTGCATGGAGGAGTGGGACCGATGAGAGCTTGATGGGAAATCGTTAGAGTTAAATGTAGGAACACATATATCGTCTCGATCCATCCATCACTTCCGCCAGTGGAACATGTACTTTGTTCCATCTGCCATTTCAACATATGGAACACAGGACGGGCACATCCATCCCCTTCTTTCAAGGAACACATATGACAGATCCATAAGAACATCAGGAACACTGAAGCAGGCGTTACTGGCCTATACTAGGCAAATATTTCTTCAACCCAAAACCGCTAACAAAAAGATTAGCCCAACCTATTTTCAGTGCTACCCAAGGAATAAGGTTTGATAACCCTAATAAGATCAACATGTGGAACACACACAATGTTGCACCCACCTATTAGTTCTTTATGAGGGTCATGGGCGACGACCCATCTATCAGTTTCCCTTGTGGTATAAGGCAGACCCTTTCAACGATGGACGCATATTTTCATTTTATGTAGTAGTTGAACTCCCCCCCTTCCCCCCCCCCCAAAAAAAAAGGACGGTTGAGCCTTATTTATCATTTAAGTCTACGGCTTTGCTTGCGAGGACCTGTACTACTTTGGTTCAGCATATGTCAGGCAAGTCGAAGTATGCTACATGTTTGTCTCACGTTCTGATGCAATGTTACCCTCTTATGTGTGACCAATATTTGTTTTTAGTCAGAGACGTTTGATCCTCTCTGTCCTGCTTGGACAGTGCTTCAGCTACCTTTTTGTAGGCAGTGCATGTGTTCTCATAAGGCCTCCGGTAATAACATTTACTTAATTCCTAAGACTCTATCAGTGAAAGCTTAATTTATATTTACAGCTCATGGGAATCTGTATTCTAACATTCATACTATAGAATCTTGGCTCCAAGGTATTAGTATTGGAATACAAACTCAAATGAGATGCAAATATTTAGCTAATTCCCTTGATCATGGCTTAGTTGATGCTCCCAGGATCAGTGTGTTTACCGAGTGATCGAAGATCAAAGATGAGAAATTAAACACTTATGCAACATCCGGGTATCTTCATTTGTAGACATGTCGCCATCCAGTGGCTTTATCAATACAAGGATATAATAAGAAGACTGTAGGACTATATATAAGAGATGAGAAGTCTCTCAGCTTTAGAGATAAGGAAGAGCGGTGATCTCGAGTGAAGACTGGTGGTGAGCCGAGTAACCAACCGTGTACTTATCTTATACATTACCGACAAGACGAGGAATTAGACACATGTACAACATCTGGGTGTCTTTATACTTTGTGTTCACTGCGGAGCTCCCACCTCCCAGCAATCATCGCTACTCTCGTCTTGATTGCAGGCCAAGGATGGCCATACCTCACTGTCTACTTGGCCCTCAAGTGCGCTTTCTATACTCTCGTCCTATATATTTCTGTCCACTTTGTGCTGCAGATGATCCATCAGTGGTTATCGTGACCCCCCACACATATTACTGCAGGTTGTTTCATGTACCTGCAGGGTGATCATTTTAATATCACTAACAATATTTAAAGAATATATTCAGGTACTGGTGACAATGATTTTAGTTCATGTCTAGTGAGGATTATGATGATAATTAGATCAAGGTATATAGAGATGCTGAGAACGTCAGATGTGGAGGCTGGGGGATTAGCATTATTATTATTACTATTATTATAACTATTATTATTATAGTTATTATTATAACTATTATCACTATTATTATTGTCATTATTATTTTTTATTAACACATAGGCCGTCTCCCACCAAGGCAGGGTGGCCCGAAAAAGAAAAACTTTCACCATCATTAACGCCATCACTGTCTTGCCAGAAGGGTGCTTTACACTACAGTTATAAAACTGCAACATTAACACCCCTCCTTCAGAGTGCAGACACTGTACTTCCCATCTCCAGGACTCAAGTCCGGCCTGCCAGTTTCCCTGAATCCCTTCATAAATATTACCCTTCTTGCACTCCAACAGCACGTCAAGTCCTAAACACCATTTAACTCCATTCGCTATCTGACACGCTCACGCATGCTTGCTGGAAGTCAACACCCCTCCCTCCAACCTTTCCTAGGCCGACCTTTACCCCGCCTCATCTCCACTACAGATTTATACACTCTCGAAGTCATTCTGTTTTGTTCCATGCTCTCTACATGTCCGAACCACCACAACAATCCCTCTTCAGCCCTCTGGATAATAGTTTTGGTAATCCCACACCTCCTAATTTCCAAACTACGAATTCTCTGCATAATATTCACACACACACTGCCCTCAAACATAACATCTCCACTGCCTCCAGCTTTCTCCTCGTTGCAACATTCATCACCCATGCTTCACACCCATACAAGAGTGTTGGTTGTAGATGAATGGTTCAGAGAACCGACATGTTGAATTAGACACATGTGCAACTCTTGGGTATCTTTATTGAGGAAACGTTTCGCCACACAGTGGCTTCATCAGTCCATACAAAGGAGAAACTTGAAGAACAGGAGAAGAATGAGGTAATCACTCCCTCAGCCTTGAGTCGATTTGAAAAATAATAGAGGTAAGAATGTGTTCAGTCCATCAGTCTTGAAGAGAATGCGGCATATGAGCGGAGAAGCAGCTTGTATACCGTAGACAGGAGAGGTGCAGCAGTCGTAGATGGTGTCACATTTGTCGTGCCCAAGGTCGTGCCCAAGGATTAGGCAAGTGAAGAATTCCCAGGTATTAAGATCCCAAGAAGTTGCAGTGTCTGACAGGATTGTAGATGAATGGTTCAGAGAACCGACATGTTGTTGAATTAGACATGTGCAACTCTTGGGTTGCACATGTGTCTAATTCAACAAGAGTGTTGGTACAACTATACTCTCATACATCCCCCTCTTTGCTTCCATGGGCAAAGTTCCTGGTCTCCAAAGACTAAATGCACCACATTCCAAGCACTTTCGTGATTTTTCAATTGAGAAATTACGAAAGTGCTAAGAATTTTTCTATTTTAATCTGTGTGATTTTTGTGTATATATTATCATGTATATTTCTGCCATCGACCTTTGAGGTGTTCCCAGTAATTAAAATGCTTTATTGGTTCTGGTCACAGACCGGGCCACTGGGGCGTTAACCCCAGGAACCCTCTCCAAGTATCTCCAGGTATGTGGTACCTAACTGATATCAGCTTCTGTTAGAGCTCTGATCTCTCTTCAGCTCTAGAGGGAACCATGAACATAGAAGTGCTTTAAAGTAGGGAACACAAGCGATTTGATTAATTGTACCGCATGATTTATTTTGTTTTGAAAGTTCTCATTATCCACCACGTCATTTTCTTGGCTGTCGTGACACTTACCGTGCTCTTTGAAGAGAAATAAGCTAATATGTTACTCCCAGGTTTTTCACACGTTCTTGTCGTTCATTTGGCGACTGTCTTGTTTGAGAAATTCGTTCCTTCTCTACCTAAGCACTTGGAACTTGCCACCATCAAACTTCATATCAACCACTGCTAAGAGTAAATCTTATCTTATATTTTCTTGCAGTTTTCCATGTCTTCTATCAATGTCTCTTTTCAAGGTCATATCGGTATTATGCAATAATGATGATTCAAAATTGTGGCGGCTCGCGCTTTTATTTACGTTCGCTGTGAGGATAAGAAACAGTGAGGGCGCCAGGATAACGCCTTGGGGTACTGAGTTTTTCAATGTGCAGATGCTAGATTTGGCTTCGTTTACTACTACTCTCCGTCTTCAGTTTACCAGAAAGTTTACTGTACATTGTCCCATTTTTTCGTTGTCCCTATCGTTCCCAGTCACTCCAACAACGCATTTGTCAAATGCCTTTTGAGAAATTCTTTCATACCGCTTCTCCGTTTATTCTCCCATTGCCTCTATAATTACATCATAATGACCCCGTAATTATAACAAGCATGAACATCCCCCTTTAAACTCATGCTGATGTAAATAATGATTACATCTTATATTAAGATGTGTGAAGGGTTACTCAGCCCTGTAACAACTTCACACAGTATTACCAAGGCTGGCTCCTCCTCAGGAAAATTAATGAATAGAAAAAGAAATAATAATTCACAAAGACAAACACTATTATTTATTAATGCAAAGATAAAACATTGAAAAATGAATGTGTATCCTACTTGAAAGAAAAATGAAATGAAAAAATGACATTTGAATTCAACGCTAATATATATATATATTGATACTGGGGTGTCTGGTGGAGGTTGACACAGTCTTGTAGAAATTGTAGCCGTTGCTGATGATGTGGGGGGGGGGTCACAGGTGTTGGTGACAACCCAACGACTAGTTCTCCACAGAGTCTATAGCCTTGAATAGTCAGTCCAGATGACAGGAACGCAGGTTCTTTACCACTACAAAGATGAGGGGTTGTTGCCTGCGGAGGCGTACAATTAATCAGGTATGTGAATCAAAAAGTGACGTCTCGGGACTTCAGTCCGTCGCCTTCAACACTTTTCTTTGGTTTTCAGATGACCCGAGCTGTCATTCCAAGCTGGAAAGAGACAAAGGTTACCCACTGCTTAAGAAATCACTCTCCATGATAAGTACAGTATTTAAAAGCAATGGTGATTATCTAAACAGCTAACATGGAGATCAAGGCTGAAAGGACTAAGTTCATTATTGGTCAAAAGTGAAGCTTTCAACCAATATCCACTAGAATAGGAGCAGAGGCTTTTACTTACAGTTGTGCTGGGAGCTGTGAGTCAAGTGATTACTGTTTAGCCGGAGCCCCACACGTCACCTTTCGGGGTGGGGAGAAAGGGGATGGAGGGGATAGCGGGAGCTAGACTGACCCTACCTTAACAAGCAGCAGGCAATCTAACTATCGTTAACATATACTCTCTCGCTACTCCTATCTGTTGAACTTTTCCCTCACAAGATGTAATCATTATTTTACGCAACATTTTATAAGTGACAACAGCTCAAAAAATAAGTTTTTCTTCTTCCTACTGGCAGGACTCGAGTCCTGGAGGTGGGAAGTACAGTATCTGCACTCTGAAGGAGGGGTATTAATGTTACAGTTTTATAACTGTAGTATAAGCGCACCTCTGTAAAGACAGTGAAGGAGTAAATAATGGTGAAAGTTTTCCTTTTTTCGGGTCACCTGCCTTAGTGATGGTGATTAAGATGTGCAGCAGAAAAAAATATATTTTAATTCATAAATATTAACACAGTTACCCTCTATAGTAACCATACACCGGGAAGGTGAGTTACTGTTTGTTCCATAGAGTATATTGTATATTTTAAACCCGAACTGGTACAAAAATGCAATTATTGTGGAGTTGGATTTCAAGCATGAATTCCAACTCCAAAACGAATCCCAATGAAATTAGTAAACGTGTTTTTTTTCACTTCATCTGTGCCGTATAGTGAGATTTTGGTGGGTCAGTTGCAGTGGTCAGGCATCGGGAAAATTACAAAAAATTCACAATACTGTGCCTGGAAAATACACAAATAACCCAATACACAAATGTGGCTAGTTAATGGTCCGACTCTGATCATTAACTAGCCACATTAACTAGAGACTAGTTTAATGTTCCAAGTTGGACCGAAATGTCATCAAAAGTGTTACTTTTCTATGTTTGGGTTATTTGAGTAAGTTAAGAATCATTTGTTCTGGCAAGTGAGTGGATGGGTGAGCTCATGGGTATACTTTGGGGATGACGAAGAGGTTTTGGTCCCATGACTAAAGTTCTGCTCCTGACTCACAAAATCGTAATAACACGATTGTAAACAAATCAGGTGGCCCAGAGGTTTACGCACTGGCCTGGAGTTTTGCAACTCACCCGCCATGGGTTCTAACCTCACCCGTTCTGTTTTTTTTTTTATTTCTGGTTGGTAAGCAACTTCTCATCCTCGAATAGAAGCAATAGTATGCAACATCGATAATTATTTGCAATGGTATGCAACAGTTACAGGAAAAAATGGTATTCAACTACCACAGAAAACAGTGATATGCAACAACCACCAGAGTAGACAAAATATATGTTGTCGTTGCACATTTCTCGTGATAGATACAGAGTTTTGTTCGGCAAAGCATCATTATTATTGCTGTTATCATTATTATTGCTACTATTAGAAGTAGTAGTACCAGTAGTAGAAGTAGCAGCAGCAGCAGCAGTAGTAGTATAAACAAGTGATGGTTATTTATGGCAGTAAGTGTCTGAGGCTCGATCCACCATCAGCAAATCACCTAACTCGATCCAGTCAGGCTGGTAGTAAACGCTTGCTACTACGGACATATCGGCAAAACTTCAACTGGGGAAGCTTCGATTCCTTTGATCAAGAACCCTTCACCATCATCAAGGAGCTTGGAGAGGCTTGTCACCCTCTCTACCTTCTCTGAAGGTGACTTGCGGTTACTGCACAACCTGAAGAGCTGAGGCACGGCCCAAGAGCTAGAACGTAGCCTACAGAAAGCCGCATTTAAGTCGATCACACATCTAGGAACGTAAGAAGAGGTACGACAAAGCTCACGGAGCAGTGAGAGTGAACCTAGCAGCGACCAACAAAGACGAGGCGCCAGGAGCTGTGACTCGACCCCTCCAACTACAAATAAGTAAGTACACCACTGAAGCAATGAGAGGACCTCCTTGAGAACGGAATGAAAGAGAGTAGAATGTATTTCTGCACTAGATAAGAGTGTGAGACAGAATATTGAAAAGATGAGTGCGTGGGCGGTAGAGTGCAAAAAAACGTAGTGTGGGTTTGTAGAGTAAATATAAGAGCGCTGGAGTGAAAGAATAGACCGACATAAGAGTGCGTAGGCAGCGAAGTGCATTAGTTGGAGAGTGCGTGGGACGGAGAGTGCGTGGGACGGAGAGTACGTGGGACGGAGAGTGCATGGGACGGAGAGTGCATGGGACGGAGAGTGCATGGGACGGAGAGTGCGTGGGACGGAGAGTGCGTGGGACGGAGAGTGCGTGGGACGGAGAGTGCGTGGGACGGAAAGTATGCACGGGATCCCTCTCAATAATTACTCAGATGAATATTTTATTACCTATATAATTGCCCAGATGACTATTTACTTAATACTACTTCTACTACTATTACTACTACTACTACTATTACTACTTCTACTACTACTACTACTACTACTACTAATAATAATAATAATAATAATAATAATAATAATATATCTGTAAATCATCTAGGATATCAATCATAATCTGTCACATCAACCAAATAACTGCTGCAGCATATGGGCGCCTGACAAGCCTAAGAACTGCATCCCGACATCTCAATAACGTATCGTTCAGGACTCTGTACACCGTGTATGTCAGGCCTATATTGGAGTATGCAGCACCAGTTTGGAACCCATACCTTGCCAAGTATGTAAGGAAATTTGAGAAAGTGCAAAGGTTTGCAAGAAACTAGTCCCGGAGCTAAGGGACAAGTCCTACGAGGAGAGGTTAAGGGAAATCGAACTGACGACATTGGAGGAGAGGAGAGATAGGGGGCGATATGATAAACACAGATAAAATACTGAGAGGAATTGATAAGGTGGACAGAGACAGGATGTTCGAAAGATGGGACACAACGACAAGGGGCCACAGTTGGATGATGAAGACTCAGATGAATCATAGGGATGTTAGGAAGTATTTCTTCAGTCACAGTTGTCAGAAAGTGGAACAGCCTGGAAAGTGTAGTGGGGGCAGGATCCATACATAGCTTTAAGAATAGGTATGATCAACCTCATGAAACAGGGAGAGTTAACCAGTAGCGATAGGTGAAAACAAAAAGGTGAGTACACTTTCACTCTCCCACACACCTAGGTGTTAGTGGTATGTTTCGGGTGGCATCCTGGGGAGGTAGAGTACCTGATACAAAGCTTTGCTTTGAAATAAGCTGAGAATGGTTATAATTATAACTAATTTTTAAGGGGGTGGACCGGTAAGCCAGCGGTAGGCTTCGGTCAGATGACCAAAAGCTCCAATGGTGGGTCATCATATGACTAAAACCCGCGCCAGGAAACACTTGCCCGTTTCCTAAGAAACCTTACCTAACCTAACAAACCTTACCTAACCTAACCTTACCTTACCTAATAAACCTTACCTAAGCTAACCTTACCTTACCTAAATAAGCAGAGGTAAGACGAGATATTTTAGAGTACAAAAAATAACAGAACACACTGTTACTATTTTAAGAGTGTAACATTGTAACAGCTAGCGTTATAGCTAGTGCTGTAACACCAGGTAATACTAACGTTGGCTAGGTAGCACCAAGAGGTGTTAACTTTTCGGCCAGCACTGTAACACCAGATGATGTCACAGACAGCACCGTAACACCAGATGTTACAGACAGCACTGTAACACCAGATGATGTTACGTACAGCACTCTAACACCAGATGATGTTACATACAGCACTGTAACACCAGATGTTACATACAGCACTGTAACACCAGATGATGTTACAAACAGTACTGTAACACCAGTTAATAACATTATAGCCAGCACTGAAACACCAGATGATAATGTTACAGGCAGCATTGTGCCAACACTGTAGCATTAGATGGTATCATTACTATCAACACTAACAGTACCGTTACAACAAACACTGCAACAAAAATGGTATCAGTACGACCAGCACTATAACACCAATAACGTCATTACAACCGGCACTATAACAGTACTCAACCAGCGTATTACTCTCAGTATTCCATGGATTACGACCATTCACAGTTACTGGGTTATAAATTTCGTTACGATTTGTGTTCGCCTGTTAAAACAAATATCACGTGGACTGTAGACTGTTGAATTTTAATGCAACATGACAGATGATTTAGATTTTAATCAAGGGGATGTAGAGTGAGTTTTGTACAGGGTAGGTCATAGGTCAGAATCACTCGTTGTAAATTTGGAATTTGGTAATGGGCATAGGGGAAGCAAACCATACCACGGGCAGGGCTTGAACCCGCGGTGGAGTAGTAAAACTCCAGATCGACGCCTTAGCCACTGGGCAATCGTGTCATTATGATTTCATGAGTCATAGGAGAGACAGATATCAGAGGGCTGTCTACTAAGAAATATCTACGTCCGTTTATATTAGGGACTATCGTGTGTTAGGCATGTGAGTATAGAATAAGGCAAAGAATTTTTTTTTTTTAAGATGTGAGATTTAAAGTCTGTGTAATATGTTGAGTTTTATTGTGTACTCATTTATGGGAAAGTTTGTTTTATTTGCTATGTTAGTCTTGTCTGGTGTGTGTCTTGAGGACTGGGAGTAAGCAAATCCTCCCAGACTGCCCTACCAACTTTCCTATCCTCTCCGTATTGCAGTGCCTTTCCGCCTTGCTGCTCCAATTTACACGGAATATACGTTTATTTTCGACAAAGCGCAAACCGACCAATAGGGTCTACATGGTCTTAACTGTTCCATAACCAAGGGCTAGCATGCAACACACAATGAGGTCAACGACATCATAAAGAGAACCCTTGCTACATCTGGATGCCTAGCCGAGAGGGAGCCCCGATCACTAGCAGCCAACAATACCCACAACCCAGCAAACCGCCCTGACGGGATCACCATCTATCCTCGGAAGAATGGCAAGCTCTTAGCATGGGACTATATCTGTGTGTCCACACTGGCTGACACCTATATTCATCACAGTGTCCCGGCGACAGGGAAAAGCTGCTGACCACAGGGAGGAGTATAAGATCAGCAAGTACAGGGACATAAGCCAACAATATCAATTTGTCCCAGTGGAATCAGAGACTTTGGGATCATAGGGAAAAAATGCCAAACGATTCCTTAAAGAACTGGGTTCCAGACTCATGTACACCACCAGGGACCCAAGGGCAGCCACTTTCATGTTCCAGTGCCTCAGCGTGGCCATCCAGAGGGGAAATGCATGCTGCATACTGGGCTCGCGTCCAGCTTCGGAGGAGTTAGAGGAGATTCATAACCCTTGATACAGTGTACCAATGTATTCGTGTTCGTGTTTCTGTCAATGTATTCTATTAATAAAGTTCTTATAGAATATAAAATATAGAGGGCCGTAGGAGAAGAAAATATTCAAACAGCTCCGGGGAGAACCTTGAGTTTTCCCTGAGGAACGTTTGTCTTCTCTGAGGATGAGGGTCCCAAGTAAAGTTCTAGAGGTGGTACCACCTCCATATATATATATATATATATATATATATATATATATATATATATATATATATATATATATATATATATATATATATATATATATATATATATATATATATATATATATATATATATATTTTTTTATTTTGATTATCACACTGGCCGATTCCCACCAAGGCAGGGTGGCCGGAAAAAGAAAAACTTTCACCATCATTCACTCCATCACTGTCTTGCCAGAAGGGTGCTTTACACTACAGTTTTTAAACTGCAACATTAACACCCCTCCTTCAGAGTGCATGATTTGTACTTCCCATCTCCAGGACTCAAGTCCGGCCTGCCGGTTTCCCTGAACCCCTTCATAAATGTTACTTTGCTCACACTCCAACAGCACGTCAAGTATTAAAAACCATTTGTCTCCATTCACTCCTATCAAACACGCTCACGCATGCCTGCTGGAAGTCCAAGCCCCTCGCACACAAAACCTCCTTTACCCCCTCCCTCCAACCTTTCCTAGGCCGACCCCTACCCCGCCTTCCTTCCACTACAGACTGATACACTCTAAGTTATTCTGTTTCGCTCCATTCTCTCCACATGTCCGAACCACCTCAACAACCCTTCCTCAGCCCTCTGGACAACAGTTTTGGTAATCCCGCACCTCCTCCTAACTTCCAAACTACGAATTCTCTGCATTATATTCACACCACACATTGCTCTCAGACATGACATCTCCACTGCCTCCAGCCTTCTCCTTGCTGCAACATTCATCACCCATGCTTCACACCCATATAAGAGCGTTGGTAAAACTATACTCTCATACATTCCCCTCTTTGCCTCCAAGGACAAAGTTCTTTGTCTCCACAGACTCCTAAGTGCACCACTCACCCTTTTTCCCTCATCAATTCTATGATTCACCTCATCTTTCATAGACCCATCCGCTGACACGTCCACTCCCAAATATCTGAATACATTCACCTCCTCCATACTCTCTCCCTCCAATCTGATATCCAATCTTTCATCACCTAATCTTTTTATCCTCATAACCTTACTCTTTCCTGTATTCACTTTCAATTTTCTTCTTTTGCACACCCTACCAAATTCATCCACCAATCTCTGCAACTTCTCTTCAGAATCTCCCAAGAGCACAGTGTCATCAGCAAAGAGCAACTGTGACAACTCCCACTTTATGTGTGATTCTTTATCTTTTAACTCCACGCCTCTTGCCAAGACCCTCGCATTTACTTCTCTTACAACCCCATCTATAAATATATTAAACTACCACGGTGACATCACACATCCTTGTCTAAGCCCTACTTTTACTGGGAAATAATTTCCCTCTTTCCTACATACTCTAACTTGAGCCTCACTATCCTCGTAAAAACTCTTCACTGCTTTCAGTAACCTACCTCTTACACCATACACCTGCAACATCTGCCACATTGCCCCCCTATCCACCCTGTCATACGCCTTTTCCAAATCCATAAATGCCACGAAGACCTCTTTAGCCTTATCTAAATACTGTTCACTTATATGTTTCACTGTAAACACCTGGTCCACACACCCCCTACCTTTCCTAAAGCCTCCTTGTTCATCTGCTATCCTATTCTCCGTCTTACTCTTAATTCTTTCAATAATAACTCTACCATACACTTTGCCAGGTATACTCAACAGACTTATCCCCCTATAATTTTTGCACTCTCTTTTATCCCCTTTGCCTTTATACAAAGGAACTATGCATGCTCTCTGCCAATCCCTAGGTACCTTACCCTCTTCCATACATTTATTAAATAATTGCACCAACCACTCCAAAACTATATCCCCACCTGCTTTTATCATTTCTATCTTTATCCCATCAATCCCGGCTGCCTTACCCCCTTTCATTTTACCTACTGCCTCACGAACTTCCCCCACACTCACAACTGGCTCTTCCTCACTCCTACAAGATGTTGTTCCTCCTTGCCCTATACACGAAATCACAGCTTCCCTATCTTCATCAACATTTAACAGTTCCTCAAAATATTCCCTCCATCTTCCCAATACCTCTAACTCTCCATTTAATAACTTTCCTCTCCTATTTTTAACTGACAAATCCATTTGTTCTCTAGGCTTTCTTAACTTGTTAATCTCACTCCAAAACTTTTTCTTATTTTCAACAAAATTTGTTGATAACATCTCACCCACTCTCTCATTTGCTCTCTTTTTACATTACTTCACCACTCTCTTAACCTCTCTCCTTTTCTCCATATACTCTTCCCTCCTTACATCACTTCTACTTTGTAAAAACTTCTCATATGCTAACTTTTTCTCCCTTACTACTCTCTTCACATCATCATTCCACCAAACTCTCCTCTTCCCTCCCGCACCCACTTTCCTGTAACCACAAACTTCTGCTGAACACTCTAACACTACACTTTTAAACCTACCCCATACCTCTTCGACCCCATTGCCTATGCTCTCATTAGCCCATCTATCCTCCAATAGCTGTTTATATCTTACCCTGACTGCCTCCTCTATATATTATATATAATATATATATATATATATATATATATATATATATATATATATATATATATATATATATATACTATATATTATATATATATATATATATATATATATATATATATATATATATATATATTATATATAATATATATATATATATACTATATATATATATTATATATAATATATATATATATACTATATATTATATATTATATATAATATATATATATATACTATATATTATATATTATATATAATATATATATATATATATATATATATATATATATATATATATATATATATATATATATATATATATATATATATATATATATATATATATATATACATGAATAATACACAGAACATATATGTTAAAGACCTGTTTTAGAGACAGTAGAGCATGTTTAGAGATAATACAGCATATATCAGCATACAAGTTAAAGTCAGGCTGATCAATCCAGTCAATTCAAGGACAGATGAGACGAGGATGGAGGTGGCTAGTGGGGGAGGGGAAGGTTTAAGTGGTAAAGGGAGGTTCAAAGGGGTAAAGAGTTGGAGAATATATAAGAGAGCGGATGGCACTGTTGGTTTAGTGTCGTGGTGGTTGCGGAAGGGGAAGCACGTCTCCCCGCGCTGTTCCCACCCGCCTGTCTATTGTGTTTCTCGCCTATCTTAGTGGCACCGTACGCATCTGTAAGGGCCAGTGCCGGGGCCACAGTGCCACCCATTACATCCCTTAACTATAGAAACTAATCTGGTTTTTACCATATAGCAAAATTGGTTTTTTATCAAAGAGTAAAATTGGGTTTTTATCGTAATTGTGAATTTTTGGTTAAGTGTATTGTCAAGTGAGGGGAAGGTGGAGGGGAGTGTGTGGGGGGAGGGGAGTGTGTAGGGGAGGGGAGTGTGTGGGGGGAGGGGAGATGTGTGGGGGAAGTGGGAGTGGTGCAGATCGGTGCCTCTCTCCTCTCCCCCCCCCCACTTGTTGAACCACGATCCAGCAACAGGTGAATTGGTGGTGGTGCCTGCCCCCCACCACCACTACCACTATCACCACCACCACCACTACTGCCCCCACTACTACCACCACCACTAAAATTATTACCACCACCACTACGAACACCTACCACTACCACCAACACCACTACCACAAGCACTAAGGCCACTATCACCACTACCACCACCACTACCACTACCACCATCACTACCACCACCACTACCAGCACCACCACCACCACCAACACCACTATCTCCACCACCATCGCCACTACCACCACTAGCACCACACCACCACCAGCACGACTACCACCACCACTATCCTTCACACTGATGGTTCACTATCCTTCACACTGATGGTTCACTATCCTTCACACTGATGGTTCACTATCCTTCACACTGATGGTTCACTATCCTTCACACTGATGGTTCACTATCCTTCACACTGATGGTTCACTATCCTTCACACTGATGGTTCACTATCCTTCACACTGATGGTTCACTATCCTTCACACTGATGGTTCACTATCCTTCACACTGATGGTTCACTATCCTTCACACTGATGGTTCACTATCCTTCACACTGATGGTTCATTATCCTTCACACTGATGGTTCACTATCCTTCACACTGATGGTTCACTATCATTTTCATGTTTTCTCTTAACGTCTTTAATGTATGAGTGTGTGTCTGTCTTTGCCCTAATATTTGAGCACATTTCCATGTTTTCTTTTAACGTCTTTAATGTATGAGTGTGTGTCTGTCTTTGCCCTAATATTTGAGCGCACACACACACACACACACACACACACACACACACACACACACTCATCTCGCCCATACAGGTTACCTGAGGATGGTTCCTGGTACCATGGCTCCCACAACCCAATCTCAGACCAGGTCTCATGGCTGATGATCTGTTCAACTAGTCTATTGATGCTAGCTGCAAGCAATCCAACAGTGGCACCACAGCCTGGCTGGTCAGTAATTGATGACCATATATATATATTATATATATATATATATATATATATATATATATATATATATATATATATATATATATATATATATATATATATATATATATATATAAAGTCTTGGTTCCCTTACACTTACTGAGGAATTCTTCGCGTTCTCCTTGCATCCCTGTTTTTCACTAGAGGCATTTTAAACTGTAGATTTGGGACCAGCCACTCCATAATTTTTCAGGTGTAAATTATGGTGTAGTTTTCTCGCCTGCGTTCCAGGGAGTACAGTTCAAGGAACTTTAGGCGTTCTCAGTAATTAAATGCGTGTTTGAATTTATAAGAGCAATGAAGTACCTGCCTAGTATGGGCCAGTAGGCCTGCTGCAATGCTCCTCCATCCTTGTGAATGTTCTCATGAAGGTCCTCTGAACATTCACTAGTTCAGCGATATCGACTGTTTTGAAAAGGGCTGCCACTGTGTAGCACTTTTCCAGTTTAGCTGGGAATCACTAGTTTTCAAGGTTCTAGTTATCCAATCTGTTATTTTCCTCGCCATTGTGACGATAACACTATTGTGATCCTTATACAAAGGATTGAGGCAAATGAAACAGAGAGAGGAATATCGTTAACGGCTTTCGCTTGTGGACACCCTTCTTCAGTAACACAAGGAAATTCACAATACACAAATTCTAACTAGCGAAGTCACGCGAGTGGTCAGGTAAGCGAGGTCATTGTATGAGGTGAATTTTGCGAGACAGGAGCAGTGCACACGAGAGGAAGGCCTCTTGCAGTGCCCCATCTAGCAGTTCATCTCAGAGACCTGACCATCTCACTGACCTGACATGTCACCTATGCTTGTAGTCAGATTGGGGTTTAAACCTATGACAAGTGAGCCATAAAACTAACAGGCCAGTAGGTTCAAACCACACCCGTTCCGTGGCTTGTTAAAAGGAGAAATCTCCCAATGAAGTTAATTTCTGTAGTTGTGACTATTCACCACTTGAACGTAAGATCTGACATCATCACTCGGAAGTTCCTTACGTTCGTCTTCCGTTCTGTTGAGCGGTTTAAATTTGTTTTAAATTCCGTTCCAGTTTTTAAATCATCATTTTTTCTTATTGAAATACAGGAAATTTGATATCAATGAATATAACAATGTTTTCTGTGGTCCACCGAAACACCTGGTTATTATTAATTAGGTGAGTCACACACTAAACATCAACATACTTAGCACACTCACACTCTCAGCACATTCACACTCTCAGCACACTCACACTCTCAGCACACTCACACTCTCAGTACACTCACACTATCAGCACACCCACACTCTCAGCACACTCACACTCTCAGCACACCCACACTCTCAGCACACTCACACTCTCAGCACACTCACACTCTCAGTACACTCACACTATCAGCACACCCACACTCTCAGCACACTCACACTCTCAGCACACACTCTCAGCACACTCACACACTCAGCACACTCACACTCTCAGCACACTCACACTCTCAGAACACTCACACTATCAGCACACCCACACTCTCAGCACACTCACACTCTCAGCACACCCACACTCTCAGCACACTCACACTCTCAGCACACTCACACTCTCAGTACACTCACACTCTCAGCACACTCACACTCTCAGCACACTCACACTCTCAGCACACTCACACTCTCAGCACACTCACACTCTCAGCACACTCACACTCTCAGCACACTCACACTCTCAGCACACTCACTCTCTCAGCACACTCACTCTCAGCACATTCACACTCTCAGCACACTCACACTCTCAGCACACTCACACTCTCAGCACACCCACACTCTCAGCACACTCACACTCTCAGCACACCCACACTCTCAGCACACTCACATTCTCAGCACACTCACACTCTCAGCACACTCACACTCTCGGCACACACTCTCAGCACACTCACTCAGGACACCCACACTCTCAGCACACTCACACTCTCAGCACACCCACACTCTCAGCACACCCACACTCTCAGCACACTCACACTCTCAGCACACTCACACTCTCAGCTCACTCACACTCAGCACACCCACATTCTCAGCACACTCACACTCTCAGCACACCCACACTTTCAGTACACTCACACTCTCAGCACACTCACACTCTCAGCACACTCTCAGCACACCCACACTCTCAGCACACTCACACTCTCAGCACACTCACACTCTCAGCTCACTCACACTCAGCACACACACACACTCTCAGCACACCCACACTCTCAGTACACTCACACTCTCAGCACACTCACACTCTCAGCACACCCACACTCTCAGTACACTCACACTCTCAGCACACTCTCACTCTCAGCACACTCACACTCTCAGCACACCCACACTCTCAGCACACCCACACTCTCAGCACACCCACACTCTCAGCACACTCACACTCTCAGCACACTCACACTCTCAGCACACCCACACTCTCAGCACACCCACACTCTCAGCACACCCACACTCTCAGCACACCCACACTCTCAGCACACCCACACTCTCAGCACACTCACACTCTCAGCACACTCACACTCTCAGCACACCCACACTCTCAGCACACCCACACTCTCAGCACACCCACACTCTCAGCACACTCACACTCTCAGCACACTCACACTCTCAGCACAACCACACTCTCAGCACACCCACACTCTCAGCACACCCACACTCTCAGCACACTCACACTCTCAGCACACCCACACTCTCAGCACACTCACACTCTCAGCACACTCACACTCTCAGCACACCCACACTCTCAGCACACTCACACTCTCAGCACACCCACAATCTCAGCACACTCACACTCTCAGCACACCCACACTCTCAGCACACTCACACTCTCAGCACACCCACACTCTCAGCACACTCACACTCTCAGCACACCCACACTCTCAGCACACCCACACTCTCAGCACACTCACACTCTCAGCACACCCACACTTTCAGCACACTCACACTCTCAGCACACTCACACTCTCAGCACACCCACACTTTCAGCACACTCACACTCTCAGCACACCCACACTCTCAGCACACCCACACTCTCAGCACACTCACACTCTCAGCACACCCACACTTTCAGCACACTCACACTCTCAGCACACTCACACTCTCAGCACACCCACACTTTTAGCACACACACACTCTCAGCACACTCACACTCTCAGCACACCCACACTTTCAGCACACTCACACTCTCAGCACACCCACACTCTCAGCACACTCACACTCTCAGCACACCCACACTTTCAGCACACTCACACTCTCAGCACACCCACACTCTCAGCACACTCACACTCTCAGCACACCCACACTCAGCACACTCACACTCTCAGCACACCCACACTCTCAGCACACCCAGACTCAGCACACCCACACACTCAGCACACTCACACTCTCAGCACACCCACACTCTCAGCACACCCAGACTCAGCACACCCACACTCTCAGCACACTCACACTCTCAGCACACTCACACTCTCAGCACACCCACACTTTCAGCACACTCACACTCTCAGCACACCCACACTCTCAGCGCACCCACACACTCAGCACACTCACACTCTCAGCACACTCACACTCTCAGCACACTCATACTCTCAGCGCACCCACACACTCAGCACACTCACACTCTCAGCACACTCACACTCAGCACACTCACATTCTCACCACACCCACACTCTCAGCACACTCACACTCTCAGCACACTCACACTCTCAGCACACTCACATTCTCAGCACACCCACACTCTCAGCACACTCACACTCTCAGCACACTCACACTCAGCACACTCACATTCTCACCACACCCACACTCTCAGCACACTCACACTCAGCACACTCACACTCTCAGCACACTCACACTCAGCACACTCACATTCTCAGCACACTCACACACTCAGCACACTCACACTCTCAGCACACCCACACTCTCAGCACACTCACACTCTCAGCACACTCACACTCTCAGCACACACACACACACACAGCGCACCCACACATTCAGCACACACACACACACACACACACACACACACACAACACAACACACACACACAACATTCACCAACGCTTCTAAGCGCTCGTCTCAACACTTATTGTTCAAGATAGTGGTTATAGGGTCGACTACACACATTTGGTCTAATCATAACCTTTACGTATACAAACTGCCACAAACACTTTTAACCAAGCCTTAACCTGACCACTACAGTATTAATCGGTTTATATTTCAAGTTGCTCCATGGAGATGCTAATTTACGTTCATTAAGTCATAGTGATCTAGAGAATTGCTTAAGCTTCCAACTGCATTTCTATGACAATCAGATTTATTATTATGTTCTCTTCTGAGTATATTTTTAATAGAGATATACCTAAATAACTCTCTATATTTTTCAATCCAGGTAATGGAATAATTCAAAGCGAGATTTAATAAGTCTTGAAAGTTAATTCCTTTCTCTCATTTGTCTTGTCTGTACTTGGCTTCTCCAGTGGTCATGTTATTGTGAGAGTGAAGTGACGTTAATATTGGTACAGAATCAGTACTTAACAAGGAATCAAACTCATTATCAGAAGGTAACCTTAGTATCATTAAGACAGCTTACATTTTGATTTGCTAATTCTAATACCTGATTCAACACAGTTACTACTAATTTAGCTATTTAAGCTAATAATTTTTAGTTCAAAATAATCCTTAAAAAAATCGAAATATTTTAAGTATTTGTTTTAGTATGAAATTTTATTTGACTAAATTTTAGGTTTAATTATCAGTTAATTAATTTTAAGATCTATCGATGGCACTTATGTCACTAAGGCCCCAAATCACCTGTATACTAACAAATACTTAAATTAATTTAATCAAGTTTAAAGTCAATTCTCAGTGTAGTTACACCTGATATGTATCTTTCAGTACACATATACTGACAGAATTCTTTCTCTGTAAATACAATGAGAGATACACATCTAGTTGTACATATACTGAGAGATATACACACCTCTTAGCGTATATATACCTGGCGATACTCACCTGTCAGTGAATATATTCCTCAAGGACGGTTTATAGATATCTCTTATATCTCTCATACTCTAGACGTTACATGAGATTTTTTTGTCAGTACAAGTGATAGAGGGAAATGCGAACAGTGATAAAAAAAAGGATTCTAATGGGAAGATGTGACTAGCGGGGTACCACAAGGATCTGTATTTCCTCCGATAACTATTTAAAATGTCAAATGACTTACCAGAAGGAATACAAACCAATTTGAAAATGATAATGAATCAAAGTATAGTGAATTCTTGTCGATGAAAAGACAGAAACACAGTCAAGGAACAGACGGTATGTCATGATTTCCTTCAGAAAGCTTCAGCAGACAGGAGACTGACTGTAGTTTTGTATATGTATTGTTTATATGCCTGCAGATGTAAAAGTCATAGGTAATTAAAGCGCAGAACTTACTGTAAATTTCTACAGGATGATTTGGAAAAAAATCCAGCAAATGGGTTGAAAAGTCCTAATGAAAATTAATGTTAATTACAGTGTTATTCAAATGAAGGGTAAAAAAATAGGCAACATGATAAATAGAGATTGTTTAACTAAATCTTAAATGATCTGACAGAGAGAGAGAGAGAGAGAGAGAGAGAGAGAGAAGGAAAGAAAGAGAGTGAAAGGAAAGGGCGGGAATATATGACAAAATAAATCTCCGGAGATTTATATAAACGAAATTTTGAGAAACGTGTTTGCTACACAAGCAAACTATTAAACGGCTTTGAAATATATTTAGAGAGTGAGAGAGAGAGACGAAAGCAGTAAACTGCCATCCTTTACTGTCAACAAAGAGTCTGGAAGCATCACCTTGCACTACATTCGTGGCTGGAAAACTCATAAAAAATAGCTATCAACGTTAATTAGGCGAAATAATAAGTAAGCAGCAGCTGTGTATGTGTGTGTTATCACATTAGAAAAACATAGATCAGAAAGGGCCTGGAAAAAAATTATTTAACGCCTCAAAGACCTAAAAATTATGAATTATGATAAAAGGCAGAGAATACCGAAGCTCACACTTGCTAATAGCAGGAAAATGATGACTGATTACCACATAGAAGGCCATTAAAAATAAATTAAAAATTGGTGATAATGAATGACTAGAAACTGAATAAAATGAAGAAATCGCAAGAGAAGCGGTAGAAAAATGAAATAAATTGAAAGGAGATTCAAACTGTGGCACAGCCGTTGTAAATGTGTGAAAGAAATTTGATGAAGTAACTACCGGAGACACTAGGTACTTAGCTGTTCTGAAGCCATTAATGGGGAAATATCCAGACCCAGGAATATGTATTCTATCCATACATAGGTATGATTTCTTGTATACAACCAGAGTGACTTCAAGAGTGTATCAGTCTGTAGTGGAAGGAAGGCGGGGTAGGGGTCGGCCTAGGAAAGGTTGGAGGGAGGGGGTAAAGGAGGTTTTGTGTGCGAGGGGCTTGGACTTCCAGCAGGCATGCGTGAGCCTGTTTGATAGGAGTGAATGGAGACAAATGGTTTTTAATACTTGACGTGCTGTTGGAGTGTGAGCAAAGTAATATTTATGAAGGAGTTCAGGGAAACCGGCAGGCCGGACTTGAGTCCTGGAGATGGGAAGTACAGTGCCTGCACTCTGAAGGAGGGGTGTTAATGCTGCAGTTTAAAAACTGTAGTGTAAAGCACCCTTCTGGCAAGACAGTGATGGAGTGAATGATGGTCAAAAGTTTTTCTTTTTCGGGTCACCCTGCCTTGGTGGGAATCGGCCAGTGTGATAATAATAAAATAAAAAACCTGATTCCATACATAGGTATGATTTCTTGTATACAACCTAATTCCATACATAGGTATGATTTCTTGTATACAACCTGATTCCATACATAGGTATGATTTCTTGTATACAACCTAATTCCATACATAGGTATGATTTCTTGTATACAACCTGATTCCATACATAGGTATGATTTCTTGTATACAACCTGATTCCATACATAGGTATGATTTCTTGTATACAACCTGATTCCATACACAGGTATGATTTCTTGTATACAACCTGATTCCATACATAGGTATGATTTCTTGTATACAACCTGATTCCATACACAGGTATGATTTCTTGTATACAACCTGATTCCATACATAGGTATGATTTCTTGTATACAACCTGATTCCATACATAGGTATGATTTCTTGTATACAACCTGATTCCATACATAGGTATGATTTCTTGTATACAACCTGATTCCATACATAGGTATGATTTCTTGTATACAACCTGATTCCATACATAGGTATGATTTCTTGTATACAACCTGATTCCATACATAGGTATGATTTCTTGTATACAACCTGATTCCATACATAGGTATGATTTCTTGTATACAACCTGATTCCATACATAGGTATGATTTCTTGTATACAACCTGATTTCATACATAAGTATGATTTCTTGTATACAACCTGATTTCATACATAAGTATGATTTCTTGTATACATCCTTAATCCCCACATAGGTAGGCTAATCTGTATACAACTAATGCTTTCTTGTAAACAACTCGTGCTCTCTAGCAAGCAACTCATGGGTTCTTATAAACAATCCTTGCACTCTTGCAAACAACCCATGCTTGACCAGCTCACGTTTCGCTCTTTGTAGAGCTTTATTAAGTTATGTTTCTCTTTGTGTTGTAAACCATCGTCATGTTTCACTCCGAGTAAAGCTTGAGCAGGGGTACAGTGCTTTATAAAGCTGTGTACCCTTCTGTAAAGAGTTTTACCATGTTGTTTTGTGTGTGTAGAGCTTTATAAGTTCATGTTTCCAGCTAGAGCTTTATCAAATCTAGTTTCGCTGTTAAGAGCTTTATGTTAATGACCTATGAGGTGATAAAGCTCTACGCAGAGAGGAATATTTTCTCTTTAAAAAAAAGCTCTTTTCCAGGCCTTGTTTTCCTGCATTACAACGGGAAATGAGCTTTCCTCTGTACCTGGAAATACAAAAATTAAATTTCAAAGCATCGTGGACTGTAATATTATGGAGCTGTGGGATCGAACCACCGCCCCACTAAGTAACGTCCACACAATATACCCAGTGGGTGGCCCCCTGGTACCACCCACTGTGTGTGAGTCCTCACTTTGCCTCCTGCTGTGTGGGTGGGTGAGCGGGTGGGGGATGTGTGTGAATGTGGTGAATGTGTGTGGTTGGGTTAATGTGTGGGTGTGTGTGTGTTTCTCTCCTTTCAAACACGTATACGTACACGTACACAGGCACACACACACACACGCACACACCACAGCACTCACATAAGCCCACTGACTATTGAAGATGCCTTAGCTAGCCACCTCACTGTGTTATGTCATTACCCATCCCTTACCGAGGAGCAGGTGCCATTCTAAGTGTATAAGATACGATATGAGGTTTGTGGCATTTTACTGGGGAGACGTTTCGCCCAGCAGAACTAAAACGACTTTTCTCTTAATGTCAATAACAACAATTTGTGTCTTATTCAAATACTTGTTGATGTGTAAATAAATCTTGGATACTTGCTTCCAGTACTACTACTACCACTACAACTACTATTACTACTACTACTGCTACTACTACTATTATTGCTATTACTACTTCTACTACTAATACTTCTACTACTACAATTACAACTACCACAAATATTACTATTACTACTAATGCTGCTACTACTACTACTATTACTACTATTGCAACTACAGTTATTACTACAACTGTTACTACTACCACTGTTACTACTACCACTATTACTACCATAACTACTACTACCACTACTATTACTATTACTATTACTCTTAGATTCTTGGAAATACTCCATTATTATAATTATTATTATTATTATTATTATTATTATTATTATTATTATTATTGTTATTTCCTTACAACTTTGTTTCGGCTAATTTTATTTCATCAACTTGGCTCTTAGTTGATAAATAATTCAATGCATTTTTAGGTGTCCGTCGTCAAAGTTAACAATTCTGGTATAAACGTCAGATTAAGTCGTAATGAACGAATGTCAGTGAATAAACAGAATGATAGACGGGGACTTAAACAGTGTGCTGACAGAAACAGGCCTTATATACTGTATTTTAATTTTAATGGCTCAAAGATACAACGGTAAGGCTGTTAATGCTAGGGCCAAGGTTCGAATCCTTGTTTGTTCTTCTGGTTATTCCAGTCTATGCGTCTTACTACATATGGACTAATTGATGCTAAAATATAAGAGTAGAAGAGGGTCCCAGAAGCGGGTCGAAACATGTATATCAATCAATCTCCTGTGTTTGTCTCCATGTGGGTTATTATTGAACAATGACTATGTTTAGATATATATATCTGAGGAAGGGTTGTTGAGGTGGTTCGGACATGTAGAGAGAATGGAGCGAAACAGAATGACTTCAAGAGTGTATCAGTCTGTAGTGGAAGGAAGGCGGGGTAGGGGTCGGCCTAGGAAAGGTTGGAGGGAGAGGGTAAAGGAGGTTTTGTGTGCGAGGGGCTTGGACTTCCAGCAGGCATGCATGAGCGTGTTTGATAGGAGTGAATGGAGACAAATGGTTTTTAATACTTGACGTGCTGTTGGAGTGTGAGCAAAGTAACATTTATGAAGGGATTCAGGGAAACCGGCAGGCCGGACTTGAGTCCTGGAGATGGGAAGTACAGTGCCTGCACTCTGAAGGAGGGGTGTTAATGTTGCAGTTTAAAAACTGTAGTGTAAAGCACCCTTCTGGCAAGACAGTGATGGAGTGAATGATGGTGAAAGTTTTTCTTTTTCGGGCCACCCTGCCTTGGTGGGAATCGGCCAGTGTGATAATAAAAAAAATATATATATATATACAACTTCATGTGCGGCACCAACAATGAGAAACAGTGTTGAAATTTAAATTACAAAACTTATCTTTACCGTTAAAAAAATTATTGAATGGCGCAGGGTGTAAACACCGTTCCAGTGACAATAGTGAAAAAACCAAACCATACCCCGGCCGGGATTGAACCCGCGGTCAGAGAGTCTCAAAACTCCAGCCCGTCGCGTTAGTCACAATAGTGAAACACTAACACACGCTATAAAATACCCTTTTCTTTAGGACTATGTTACTCTCTGTATCGACCCTTATGTCCTGTAGACATTGTAGAGTCGAGCCTTCGTAGCGAAAACCTTTATTCAGTTACTGAGTCGAGGTTTCCATTAGTTGAATTAAGTAGCATAGTATCCTCACTGACTCGAACGCCGACAAAAATGCTAGAATCGCCAATTAAAGTCTGCTAGTTCCTCTTACCCAGGGATGCTGATTCAGGGCATCAAGGGGAAAGCTATGAGATGTGTTTGGTGGTGCTGGTGGGCCGCAGGATGTTGACATTTTGTTTGTCTTGAATCGTAAGTGAAAAAAAAAATGGTGAAATTTCCAGTCTTGTCTCTTCTCCCTCATCTCCATCCCATCCTCCTCCTCCTCCTCCTCTTTCCCTCTTTATTCATTATTACCTCCTCGTTCTCTTCCCTCCTCTTCCTCATCTATCTCATCTTAAATCGTGCTCTACCATCCTAGTTCCTTTCTTAATTCTCTCCTTTCTTGCTTCCTCTCTCGCAAGAGTAAAGAAAAAAAATACTGTAAAGTCACCTAGATCACCAATCCATTATTCTTCTCTCTCTCTTCCTCTCACCTCCCACTTTCCCGTAGCAGAAAAAGAAAATAATGTTATAATCCCATTTCCATTTTATTCACGCACCCTATCTCCCTAGGGCAGTAGGAGCAGCGAAGGCCCCATCCCTGACTTCCCCCTTCCCCCATCCTTCCCGACCCTCCCCATCTCCCCTAGGGTATCGAAACAGACATATCAATCATGGCAAATGTCAGGTATCATAGCTAATGGTCCAGGACAACGCCATGGCCCGTCACCACAGTGGGAACTTGATATGAGAGGTGGGCAGGGTGGGCCCCTACTCAAGTGTGTGTAGGAAGCCTCAACAGAACCATCCTGGGAACTCAAACACATAGGAACGCCTCTGAAGGCCACCGCCCACGACTAAGGTAAGAATTTTTGCATTATATATATATATATATATATATATATATATATATATATATATATATATATATATATATATATATATATATATATATATATATATATATATATTCTTTTTCACCAATAGGTATATTTTATTACATAATATTGTACAGAAGATATAAGGGATAGATTTCTGCATTATATCTTCTGTACAATATTATGTAATAAAATATACCTATTGGTGAAAAAGAATATATATATATATATATATATATATATATATATATATATATATATATATATATATATATATATATATATATATATATATATATATATATATATATAATTTAAATATCCGTTAATGCATGAAAGGCCTAAAGGCCTTGAGCTTCATGTAACTCCCTTCTTATATATAAATATGTATATACGTATGCATAACTGCACATGTGTACCCATACATTAAACAAATTCACAAGCAACAAATTCCTATCAATGAAATTATCATTATGAAGGTTTCTATAAATATTTTTCTCATTAACACTTCAATGGTGTGACCTTTATTCAACTTTCCCTCGATAAACCCCATTAAAAAAAGAACTAATCAAAAAAATATTTTACTAATGATTCCAATTAATTACCAATTTTCTCTTCATCACTGGGAAAAAAGGGCAATCATAGAATATTTCCATATACTTTTTACAGGATAAAAAAAAGTGATCAGAGAATATTTTCGGTACGTAATTTTGAGTGGTTCACATAGGTTCTGCACCAGCTGTGATTATTATATACTTTCTTTATGATGATTGATCAACTCATTCCACTCTTTCCGGTTTTTTTTTTTTAAGTTGAAAGATTGGTAGTTGTCCTGGGCCCGACTTGGATCTGTTGTGTGTGTGTGTGTGTGTGTGTGTGTAAACTACTAGGTCACTCTCCCTGCTCCATGAGCTTTACCATACCTCTTCTGAAAGCTATGTATGGATCCTACCTCCAGTACATCCCTTCCCAGACTATTCCACTTATATATGTTATATATATATATATATATATATATATATATATATATATATATATATATATATATATATATATATATATATATATATATACGCAATAAGATCACAGTAAACAGGTGATTTCAGAATATGCAAAACAGCCACTCTGAAAGAATAGAGAAATTCCAAGTGCTTTCGTGGCTACTTACATTATCAAGGAACTATGAAAGTAAAGCATCCAAGGAAGCTATATAAGGGGTCTGGCCAGCACCTCACTATCAGATCCCACAACGGTTAAACACCTGACGCGCGCCGACCCAACTTGGATAGGTCCTTTGCACAACTCACCCCACAAACTATTCTACCCAAGAAAATTTAAAAATTATTTGTCCAGTGTATTATTAAATTCTTCCCAAATTCTATTAATTATAAATGGATCTAATTTATATAAACCAAAGGAAATATTCATATTATTGTCAAAACTGCTTTTTATGAAACAAGATTCAATTATATTCCTGTCGACCATGGACTTGCTTGATACTACTTTCCCAACTTTTTGAAAATCAATTGGATGGTTAAAATCTCTTACATGAATAAATAGAGCATTGGAATCTTGTCCAGTTCTAATGCTATATTTATGTTGTTTTAATCTTAGTTCGAGATTTTTACCAGTTTGACCGTAATAAACTTTATCGCAAATTTTACAAGGAATCTTATAGACACATCCATCAGCATTTTGGGGGGAATTCTTTATCAAAAGTTTTTTTACTGTATCAAGATTTTTGAATACAACTTTAATATTAAAAGTCTTAAGAAGAGAAGGCATATCAACCAAGTTTTCATGGTAAGGGAGAACCAACATATTTTTAGTTGAATAAGGCTGGTTGTCCCTTTTTGGATTGTAAAAAGTATTTCTAGCAACTTTAAAAGATTTATCAATTACATTTCTTGGGTATTTTAAATCATTACCTATTTCATAAATTTTGGATATTTCCTCATCTATGAACTCAGGTCTACAAATTCGTAAAGCTCTCAAAAACATTCAAGAATTTACTACTCGATTGCTAAATCTCATCAGTTTGATCAGTTTCATCAGTTTGATCCTCCAACAGTGAGCCCCGTCCACCTGTGACCACGTCTACTACTGCTACACTTCTACTGGCTCCACTACCACTGTATCTTGGTCAGCTATCAAAATTTTGCGGCCCAGTCCCTGGACCTATTATATACCTCTGTAATATTTTGACTACCCCTCACAGGATGGGTATTGGGTGCGTAATAAAGATATACTGAACTGTATTGGCGCCACCATGAAAGGCTCCATTCATCATGCCTTAAAGATAAGCCCTTATCATGACTCATGAAGTCGTAATGACACGATTGCTAACAAACCATACCACGGGTGGGGCTAGAACCCGCGATCAGAGAGTCATAAAACTCCAAGCCGTCGCGTTAGCTAGTTGGCCCAGTGGTTAACGCGACGGTCTGGAGTTCTAACCCCACCAGTGGTATAGTAAGCCCTTATAGATAATTGGCTGGTTTGTCCTAAGTTAAGACACCACTCAGCACGACTATTCTTCCATTACATGAGATCAAACGTGTAATACATGACTCCCGTATTACAGTTAATATTCTCAAATTAACAGATAACGATTAAGCACAGTTTGATTCCATTTGCATGTATCATCGTATCTGACGAATGCTTATTGTTGATGTTATAGTCGGAATGAAACATGAAGTCCTAGCCGGAAAATGAAACAATACTGAGCGTCTGAATTCGACATCGGAATACGAATTCATTCGACAGTAAATGAGAAAACGAAAGCCGAATGAGATGCGGTGTTGTGTAAACATTGGGAAAATAATGATATAATTTGATTTACAAATTGTTGATATTCTAGAGAGGATGGTTAAGACGATGTTTTTCTCCTTTCTTTACATTTATTAAGTCACATCAGAGCAAAATAACGGGGCGAAACCAAGAGGATAGATCAGGTGAAGAAGTGGGAAAAGAAACAGAAGATATATGTTAAGTAAATGGACACAGATGCAGCTAATCTGACATTTTATTGTGACAACGTTTCGCTTTCCCGAACTTTGTCAAGCTTCTAGAGAGCGAAACGCTGCCACAATTATCACATTAATTGCATCTGTGTCCATTTATTCTGGCAGTAATTCTGCCATTATTGTCATTAGTAGGTGACGAAAATACATAAAAAAACATAGGATTGACTGACGTAACCAGAATTCTTTTGGTAAATGAAAATAACTTTCAGTTATACTTATAAAATAATGATGCTTGAAAATATTTCGAGAGATGAGCATACGAGATAAAAAGTGAACAATGAGGGTTTTAGAAGTGCCTTTTTTTTAAAAGATAAATAGGATCTTTCGTCAGAAAAGAATGCGAGAAGAGTTTTGTCAGTAGGCAAAGGAGAAAGAATATTCATTAAAGTCCAGATAAAAAGTGAGATATATTAGCATTATTGGAAAATAAAGGAGACTGAGGGAATGTTTTTTCTTATGAAAATGAATAACAACAACAATAGTAATGATAATAATAATAATAATCTTTATTTCTGCACGTACATGATACAACTTATACAGACCATAACTGACATCAGTGACATACTATACAGAAAGCCCCTTGTCATGCAGAGCATTTAGGGCAATTTAGGTTGATTTTGTCCCCAGGATACAACCCACACCAGGTACCTACTTACTGCTAGGTGGACAGGAGCAGCAGATGTCTTAAGGAAACATGCCCCAATGTTTCCATCCGTGCAGGAGATCGAACCACGGACCTCAGTGTATGACCTGAGGGTGCTACCAACCAAGCTCTATTCGGTTATCAAATTTATTGAAAGATACATCTAAATGTACCTTTGCTAAACCAATTTCACAGTAGGGAAGAATAGAAGGAGTCGGATTTGGAAGGGATGGATGTAAGGGTGACAGGTGTCTCTGGATGGTAGGACTTAGAGAGGTCTGGAACGATGTGTAAGCGTATTTCTTGGCATTCCTACACTGATGTTTTTCACAGCTTCCCTATCATAGCACCGACACCACTGATCACGTAATCTTATGACAAAGACAAGTATCAGGTGAGTTGTCCTGACGAATTATTCAACAAGAACAGGTGTCCCATTTGCCAGATACAACTTATCCGTAACAAAATGTTGTATTCAACAACAATTCGTCGTGGTATAACTTTTCTATACATTATTGTGAGAGACATTTTTTATAGTGAGCAGATGTGTGGGCATCAGAATACACTGTGCGTAGCAGGTAATTGATATCACTAGGGAGTAAGTGAAGTATAGACACAGGTTTCAGTACAATGATTCATAGGGACCAACGTTTTGCTCTGTGTGAGAGAGACGCATGTTATCTTAGGAAATTTGCAGTGGAGACGCTTCGCGCACCATGGGCTTTCCCAATCCAATACAGAGAACAGGAGAGTGTATATAATGGAACGGGTCAGATGATACACAAGTTGTGGGCGAGTTTATGTGATGGCAGTATTCTGTTTAGGTAGAATGTGTGCACCAAGTATTTTCGAGAATAGGAAACTGCCTGTGTTTTGAACGATGGTAATGATGATAGCAACGAGAGCAGTTGGAAAACATCTACTTGTTCGGGTCTGATTCCTGGATGACACGTTTGACTTTTGGGAATATTCAGAGATTTCGATCCCCTTCTGGGATCGTCTTCAGCAGATGAAGAGAATCCCAGAAAGGGATCGAAACACACAAACCAATTAATCTTCTCAGTTTCTATCTCAGTGTAAGTTGTTACTAAGCATGACTATGTTGCATTTGTTGGTTCGCTCCTATGGCAGGAGTCTTAGTGTTTGTTCATGCGTTGGTTTATGCTGCTAGACGTGTCTCTACCATGTACAGTAATTATATAGTGTGTCGTTGAATGAAGTTGAAATCGATAATATGCTCGATTATGCAGACAAAGTATATTTACTGAAAGAAGGAAACCAAGATCATGTGTAACTCTCGGGCGACGAAGGCCAGCTTAATAAATTGTGGGGACTATTGTGAATAATGAACTGGCATCACAGCTGGCAAACTGGGATGTGTGTCTGTCTCGTAATTGATCATCCATTTTAAAGTCACTAGTGTCACTGTGGCGAAATATAATGAAAGAAGCTTTGATTAAATCAAAACCAAATTTCAGCATCAACAGAAGTGTTTACAAAATTTTGAACAGAAAAAAATTCCTAGGACTCAATCTTAAATAGAAATTTCAATTCTAAGGGACTAGATATTACTCCAAATATATGTCCCTAGATGCGTCTCACTTAGAGATATTTGAAACAATGAGTGGAAGGACGAGTAACCAATGATAAATCAAGACTACAAGAAAGCTCCTCTTAGCTATGAACCGCCATCACAAACTCCAGGCTAAGGGACTGATTATCTTCAAGGGTGGGAGAACGAAATCATTATTTTTCTCATTGGTCCAATTTCAATAAAATTTCTACAGTGATATAAGCAGCATTTGAAACCTACACACTGTGTTTATAGTGACTTTTTGCCTTAAAAGTTAGATAAAAAAAATAGTGCAAAATTCTATAGGGCATGAAACTCTCTCTTTTCTGCAAAATTGGTAAGATGTGCAATGCTCTAGTTGACATCAGATAAAAGATAAGGGATAGATAATCCTGGCAATAACCCTTTTTGAGAGAAAAATGTCAATAGATTGCATAATAAAAAATGTTGAAGTTTATTATTTTTTTTAAATATTTTTCTTTAGAGAAAAAAAAATGAATAAAAAAAGGGGGTATAAAATATCGCAAATAATCAATGGGTTTTAGTAGAACCATCATTACTCAATAACGTGTGCAAAAATCATGACGCTCCTATAAATACTTTTCGCCAAAAATGGAAAATAATGTCAATAACTTATTCCTGAGTTATACATATATTACGTTTTCTGTGAAACTCTACGGTGATGGCGCGCCACATTTCACTATGCTGTCCACCAATAATGTCAATAACTTATTCCTGAGTTATACATATATTACGTTTTCTGTGAAACTCTACGGTGATGGCGCGCCACATTTCACTATGCTGTCCACCTTAACACGTGTTGACAACCCACAGCTGACTGAGTTGTTGTCACTCCCTGCATTTGAATGGAGTCCTCAGAGATGTAATGTAGTGTATTTAGTATGAAACAATCATAAAACTCGTTTTCCGTAAGAAAACATTTTTTTCCATAATTCTTCAATCTTCCTTTTTTCATCACTCCAACAACGATTGCCCACCCCTGCAACTCCTCCTCATCTTCCACCGTTCTTCTCTGTATTACACAGATGAAGCCAATAGCTAGCGATACGTTACCTCAACAGAGATTCCCAAATATTGCACAAGTGTCTCAGTCTTCACCTTGTCGGTTTTTTAAACCGACAACCTTGCCTCATACGAGGAAAGGTTTTACAATGAATCTTTGAGTCACGAGAAAAATCTTTTCATAATGCTTTATAATTATTCCAGTCAGAATGGCGGGTCATTATCCCTTATAAACACAACAAAGCCTGTGGTCTCGGAAATCCATTTTAAAATTATATTTGTGTTGTCTTAATTTTTCTTGCTCGTAGTGGCCCTTGCTAAGAACAATTACTGCCTAGGGTGTTTAGTGAGGGACTGGTTGTAATTAAAGCAATTAATTTTCTACACATTCTAGCAGAACGTCTTACAACACTATTTTATTTTATCTCTGGCTTGATTTTTGGTTTAATAAGGCAAGTGCTATTATTCAGCTATTGTTTGGATGACATATTCGCTCCTTAGCATCCTCATAATTGAGATGCGTATAAGGGATCTGTCTTACTCTCTTCATCCCTGGCGTCAGGACCTGTATGACCCTTGAGACTAACTCCTTAAAATCCTTTGACACTACTGTATCGAAGGATTTTTAAAGAATATTTACATTTTAGGGGATATTTACATTTTAACTGCTCTACCTGGAATATTTTTTTTACATTTACGAATTTTCCATAATTTTCAAGATTTTTAAAATCTTAATAAATTTTAGGGTTTCAGAATTTTTGATTAAGGAGATCGAGGATTTTCAAAAATTTTAAGAAATTAGGAAGGATCTGGAATATATTTAATAAAGCAGCTATCATCAGTTCCAGAAATTTTCAAAATAATGAGAATTTCGAGAATATTTACATAATCCATTTGAAGAACAGTTTATATATATATATATATATATATATATATATATATATATATATATATATATATATATATATATATATATATATATATATACAATAAGATCACAGTGAACAGGTGATTTTAAAATATGCAAAACAACCACTCTGAAAGAATAGAGAAATTCCAAGCGCTTTCGTGACTACTCACATTATCAAGGAACTATGAAAGTGAAGCATCCAAGGAAGCTATATAAGGGGTCCGGCCAGCACCTCACTATCAGATCCCACAACGGTTAAACACGTGACACACGGCGAGCCAACTTGGATAGGTCCTTTGCACAACTCACCCCCAAGCTATTCTACCCAAGAAAATTTAAAAATTATTTGTCCAGTGTATTATTAAATTCTTCCCAAATTCTATTAATTATAAATGGATCTAATTTATATAAACCAAAGGAAATATTCATATTATTGTCAAAACTGCTTTTTATGAAACAAGATTCAATTATATTCCTGTCGACCATGGACTTGCTTGATACTACTTTCTCAACTTTTTGAAAATCAATTGGATGGTTAAAATCTCTGGACTGGACAAATAATTTTTAAATTTTCTTGGATAGAATAGCTTGGGGGTGAGTTGTGGAAAGGACCTATCCAAGTTGGCTCGCCTCGTGTCACCTGTTTAACCGTTGTGGGATCTGATAGTGAGGTGCTGGCCGGACCCCTTATATAGCTTCCTTGGATGCTTCACTTTCATAGTACCCTGATAATGTGAGTAGTCACGAAAGTGCTTGGAATTTCTCTATTCTTTCAGAGTGGTTGTTTTGCATATATATATATATATATATATATATATATATATATATATATATATATATATATATATATATATATATATATATATATATGTCGTGCCGAATAGGCAGAACTTGTGATCTTGGCCATATAGAACAAGTGAAAATTTGTGTATGCAATAATTTCGCCAAAATCATTCTGAATCTAACGAAAAATATATATTTGATTGTGTTTGTTTAGTACTAAATTATTATAAACGTATTTAAAACATATTTAATTGGGTTAGGCTAAAATAAATTGAACACAAGAACACAACACAAGAATGCAGGAACACTGCAGAAGGCCCACTGGCCCATACGAGGCAGGTCCTTATCAAAACGACATCTACCCAAAGCTACTCAAGAAACAACTCCCGCACCCCCCGACTTGTTATAATAAGGTTATGTAAGTTTTCTAAGGTTCTTTTGGTGCAAAATTAAAAATTTATACATTAACATTAATGAAAAAATATATCTTTAAACGTATAAAAGAAAATTTCAGAAAGGACTTAATTTTAAATGAGTTCTTGCTAATTGACCAGTTTTACATATTCGGCACGATATATATATATATATATATATATATATATATATATATATATATATATATATATATATATATATATATATATATATATATGGGGAAGGAATCCAGGATTGATTTTAGGAAGGGATATAGCAGCTCCAATTCCTTGGATCAGAAACTTTTCAGAATCAAGGGAAAGGTGGTCTACCTACTTGAATAAAGGATATAGGGATAAAAAAAACTTTATTGGTGTTGAAATTAACTCAGGAATAAAGCGAAGAGATGTCTCCAGGGATACCTGACTCGATCGCCCTACACCAGGTATACCTCTCACTATAATGCATATCGTACCAGATCAAGGATACCTGATAGCATAATATTACACTAGATTAGGGATACCTTCGTCAATCGTCCTTCATCAGGTATACCTATCACGATAATATATATCGTACCAGATCAGGGATACCTGATAGCATTACATTACACTAGATTAGGGATATATTCCTCAATCGTCCTACACCAGTTATACCTCTCACGATTATATATATCGTATCAAATCAGGGATACCTAATAGCATTATACTGGAGAAGCCCAGGGATATCTCCCTCTATCGTAATGTACGAGGTATACCTTTCACGATAGTATATATTTATACCTCTCACGATAATATATATCGTACCAGATCAGGGATACCTGATAATATTACATTACATTAGTCCAGGGATACCTCCCTCGATCCTATTACACCAAGCAGACCATATCAGGGACACCTGATGGCATTATATTACTCTAGACTTGGAATACCTCCCGCGATCATACTTCACTAGATATTCCCGATCAGGGATAGTTGATAACATTACATTGCACTAGTCCAGGGATACCTTCCTCTATCATACTACACCAGGTATTCCAGATCAAGGGTACCTGATAGTAAAATTCACAAGACTATGGATACCTCTCACGATCGTACTACACCAGATATTCCAGATCAGGGACACCTGATAGCATCATAGTACACTAGATCAGGTATACCTCCCTCGATCGCTTTTAACATGATCTAAGCGTAATGCTCTTACACACTCCTTCGAGCCTGTAGTTGAGCTGATCTCAAAACTAATGCTTATAGACGGGAGATCAAAGGCTTATATTACCCTGTAATTACTTGGGTGACTCCCTTCGACAGGAGAACATGCTTGTGAGGTGGACTGAAGCTAATTTATATATTATTAACATACTCTCACTAATTGACGTCAGGAATTCGTAAATAATTTAAAACAGATGAAATGAGGCGAATTTGTTAATTTCGTGACGAAGTAGAGTAATTAATAGTGATAAATTAGACACATGTGCAACACTTGGGTACCTTTAATGAAGAAACGTTTCGCCACACAGTGGCTTCATCAGTCCATACAAAGGAGAAATGTGAAGATTAGGAGGAGTTTCGGGTAATCATTCCCTCAACCTTGGACTGGTTACATCTACTCAAGGTTGAGGGACTGATTACCTCAAACTCCTCCTGTTCTTCCCCATTCTCCTTTGTATGGACTGATGAAGCCGCTGTGTGGCGAGACGTTTCCTCATTAAAGATCCCCACGTGTTGCACATGTGTCTAATTTATCAACTTGTCGGTTCTCTGAACCATTCATCTGCAATTAATAGTGATTTGTTTTGGTTCGTGGAATGATGAATTTCATTTACAACACCTGGGTGTCTTTATTGCTGAAAGATTTCGGCTGCGTTTTGAGATTCTCCAGTCCAGTAAAAAAAGAGGAGACAATGGAAAAGTCGAGAGCTAATTTTAAGGTGTTCAAGTCCTCAGTCTTGATAGGTGTTCAATGTCTGTCATTCCTTGTTTTCTTATTGCAATGAAAAAGATGTATAACAAGGTATAAATGTCTTGAGATAAACAATTATTCGAATCTCTCGCACTGCCCTGAACATTCTTCACTCTTCAACATCCCTTTCTGTCTCTTGTACCTCTACAACTACTCTCACTTCATTTTGCTACCTCTTCTACCTCTGCTACTACCTCAACTACCAGTATTACCACTCCCACTACCTCTTTTTCTTAATCTCCTGGTCCCGTCCCCGTCCCACTCGCCTATATAAACTGGCTCCTTATACATGAATGGTATACAATACCGACTACCCGTCCCCTTTTCACCTGACGCCAGTATATAAGCGCCAACCTTAGAACATAAGAACATAAGAAAGGAGGAACACTGCAGCAAGCCTGTTGACCCATAGTAAGCAGGTCCTTCACAATCCATCAAGCCTGTGCTCCAGATTCTTCACGACTATGGTGTTCATCACACCAACTCCAAGGCTGAGGGACTGATTACCTCATCCTTTGTATACAGTTCTACTGTCTTCAAATTAAGTCCTAGAATTTGCATCGATAAAGCCACTGGATGGGCGAAACGTCTAAATTAGAGATACCCAAATGTTGCATGTGTGTCTAATTTTCTCCAATGGCTCCCTCACTCTTTTGTGTTTGTGTGGCTTGGTAAATGATTCAAGTCGGACCGAAACGTCGTCGTAAGATTCTATGTGAGGTTATTTGTGTATTCTTATCGGTTCAATAGTAACTATTCTTGACTATTTCTTACTTGGTTAGTCTAGACTTGATTTGGGTAGTGATAGTATTGTTATCTTGTAAGAATTGTGGACAGCTTAGTGGACGTACGAACAGAAACTTTACCGAGAAAATTAAATATTTATCTGTACTCTGAGAGACTATATCGTATACCAAGTGATTCTCCAATATACCGGTATTCCGCAAGAATATACGATACAGTGGTATTTAGCGTGAATATACGATATGACGAGAATATATGATGCGCTGGTATGCATATAATTAAGGAATACAGAGTGGCAGTCAGGAATCTCACACCATGTTGAACACAGTTCCATCCTAGTGCAAATTAATGCGTCACAATCATGTACGTCTGAATGTGGGCGAGTGTTGGCTCCTTGTTCACGCCCACCTACTGCGTTATCACGCCCACCTGCTGGTCTATCACGACCACCTGCCGGTTTATCACCCCCACCTAGTTTATCACGACTCTCGTGGTTTATCACGACCACCTGCTGCGTCATCACGACCACTTGATGGTCAATCAAGCTCACTTGCTGTGGTAAGCAGGACCACCTGCTAGTTTATCACGACCACCTGATGGTCGATCACGCCCATCTCCTGCGTTATGCAAGACCACCTGTTGGTCTATCACGACCACCTGTTGGTCTATCACGACCACCTGCTGATTTATTACGACCACCAGTCACTGTTGTTTTACAGTGGCACGCCCCTATCAAATATATATATATATATATATATATATATATATATATATATATATATATATATATATATATATATATATATTTGTGTGTGTGTGCTTGTGTGCGAGTGGGGTTCCACAGGGTATAGTCCTAGGACCGGTGCTCTTTCTAGTATTTGTGAAAGACATGACGGAATGAATAGACTCAAGAGTGTCCCTGTTTGCAGATGATGTGAAGTTGATGAGAATTCAATTTGGCGAGAGCCAGGCAGAACTACAAAGGGATCCGGACAGGCTGCAGACCTGGTCCAGCAATTGGCTCCTGGAGTTCAGCCCCACCAAGTGCAAAGTCATGAAGATTGGGGAAGGGCAAAGAAGATCGCAGACGGAGTACAGTCTAGAGTGCCAGAGACTACAAACCTCAATCAAGGAACAAGATCTTGGGGCGAGTATAACACCAGGCAAGTCTCCTGAGGCGCACATCAACCAAATAATTGCTGCATCATATGGGCACCTAGCAAACCTAAGAACACCATCCCGCCATCTTAATAAGGAATCGTTCAGAACCCTGTACACTGAGTACATTAGGCCCATATTGGAGTATGCGGCACCAGTTTGGAACCCACATCTAGCCAAGCACGTAAAGAAACAAGAGAAAGTGCAAAGGTTTGCAACGAGACTAGTCCCAGAGCTAAGGGTTATGTCCTACGAGGAGAGGTTAAGGGAAATCGACCTGACGACACTGGAGGACAGGAGAGGTAGGGGGGACATGATAACGATATATAAAATACTAAGAGGAATTGACAATGTGGACAGAGACAGAATGTTCCAGAGATGAGAGACAGCAACGAGGGGACACAGTGGGTAGTTGAAGACACAGATGAATCTCAGCGATGTTAGGAAGTATTTCTTCAGTCACAGAGTAGTCAGGAAGTGGAATAGTTTGGGTGCAGGGAGAGTGACCCAGTAGCGGCCAGTGAAGAGGCGGGGCCAGGAGCTATGGCTCGACCTCAGCAACCACAACTAGGTGAGCACAACTGAGTACACACAACACACACACACACACATACACACACACATACACACACACATACACATACACATCCACACACACACCTGCCCACCTAAATTATTGACAATAGGTAGAGAGAGGCTAATCCTTCTTATATCCAATACTCTGCAGATTGACTCAGCCAGTACCATCATTATTCTCTTACCATAAATACTATAATTCACTATTAATATTATAATTCACAACATAATTGATTTATCATCACCATAATTCACTCGAAATTACAGGAAAAGGCAAATGATAGGATGACTATCAAGGTGACAGATGTTGCAAATAGAATATAGAATAGGAGGTAGGTTACTTAAAGCAGAAAAGAGCTTTAAGCGATACGTGATTCACAGGACAGTGTATGCAGGAGACAGAGGAATGAGACGTTACTTTCCAGTAGAAGCCTTAGACAGGGATATGTGTCGTCACCATCGTTTAGCAAATTTGTAGACAGGGCTGTAAATGAGGTGAACTTTAGAGCGCTGAGACTGTATGAATTTAGTGGGTTATCGTTTATTTTTGATAATAATAATAATTAGGGTGATAGGGAGAGGTGTGTGATTGAAAGATGATAAATTTGATACAAAGTGAGAGTTGACACGGTTGCTCTTTGCAGATGACGTAGTTCTTTTGGGAGAACCTAAAATTAAATTGCGAAGGTTGACAGAGGACTTTGGAAGGGTATGTGAAAGAATGAAATTAAAAGTGAGCATAAAGTAACGAGAGTAACAAAAAAAATTTTGGTAACGAAAATTGTATTTCAGAATAAGGGAAGGAACATATAATAAGTTAATAATTTTAGACAATTGGAAGAGGACTTATTGCCAATTTACTATATGAAAAAGTGAAAGCAGTAGATGGTATAAATAGGAATGTTTGGGAAAAAAATTTATGGAGACAAAAACAAGAGAATACATCAGAGTACAATGCTAGGCCAAAGGACACATATACAACAACTAATGTGACATTTTATTGTGACAAACCTCCTGGAGAGCGAAACGTTGCCACACTGAAATGTCACATTAATTGCACATGTATCATTTTACATACAGTCGGTAATTCTGCTTTTATTATCAGAGTGTAGTGGTACAAACACTGTTATATTAGGCAGGACCTTCACATATCTTACAGCCAGGAGGAGGCTGGAAGCTGCTCAGATTTTAAGCAATGCGTGTGGTGAATGGAAATAAATGGAAAAACAAACACATAAGCAGTATAATGTGATCTTTTATTGACAACGTTTCGCCCACGCAGTGAGCTTTATCAAGTCACAAACAGATCTGTTTGTGACTTGATAAAGCTCACTGCTGGACGTTGATCCAAGGCAGCCAGCTTTCAGGGAGAAGGCTTACAGCTTTTCATCTCATCCCCTGCATGCATCAGCCTTACTAGAGATTTTAACAATGCAAGGAATTCGCAAGAGCAGGCGAAATATACACAAACACTGATCTCTGGCCGAAAGAGACTCGAACCTACGATCCTTGGAACAAGGTACGCAGTGCTCCAAGGTATTGTCCAGTGTGGTGAGAATGGTATAGCACTGCGCACCTTGTTCCAAGGTTCGTAGGTTCGAGTCTCCTTCGGCCAGAGATCAGTGTTTATATATATATATATATATATATATATATATATATATATATATATATATATATATATATATATATATATATGTGTGTGTGTGTGTGTGTGTGTGTGTGTGTGTGTGTGTGTGTGTGTGTGTGAGAGAGAGAGAGAGAGAGAGAGAGAGAGAGAGATTTCTACTTCTTTGTCGGCATAAAAGCCGACAAATGAGATATGACATGCAAGGATGAAGGATGAACAACGACCCATCCAACGACCTTGTCTAGACGGAACCTGGCATTGAGGGAAGAGTAAGGAGGAAAGCGGAAGGAGGAAAGCGGAAGTGTGGTAGAGAAAGTTGGAGATTATCTTGGGTTGAAGCAAAAATGTGAAGGAGGGGAAAGAGGGTTTGAAGGGTATGGGTTGTAGATGGGAGGGGTTGTGGGAGGGAAGGAGAGGTAAGGGAAGCTTGGAAACTGAAGAGAGAGAAAACCCGAGAAAGGGATAAGGGGAAAGTATTAGGGAGGAGGATGAATATTGAGAGAGAGAGAATGAGATTGAGAATTGAGAAGACTGGTGCACTACCACGTTGGTAGTGCACCACTTTATCACGTCGGTAGTGCACCGGTCTATCACGTCAGTAATGCATTAGTCAGTCACGTCAGTAGTAAACTAGTCTATCACGTCAGTAGTAAACTAGTCTATCCCGTCAGTAGTGCACCAGTCTGTCTACCACCTTAGGAGTGCACCAATCCGTCACATTTCGTTTCTGGACAGCTATCAAACCCGATAATGGGTCCACACTGGGGCGAAACATCGCGTCCATCCCATTTCTGGGTTAGTTGTGCACCATTCGTGAATGTACACATAAAACACTGCTGTAATTTGCATCGATACCCTTGCGGATTTAGCACTCCTCCACGCGTGAAACAATAATAATAATTATAATAAAATAATAGTAATAGTAATGATAGTAATAATATTAATAGTTAAAACAATAATAATTACAATAATAATAGAAATAACAATCATAATAATAACAATCACTTTAATAATAATAATAATAATAATAATAATAATAATAATAATAATAATAATAATAATAACAGTAGGCTTCTGCAGTCGAGTACAGAAAAGTTGGTAGAAGCAACAGAGACTTAAGACCATGTCATCAGTCCATCAGCCTTGAAGACGTAGTTTTAAGGTGGTCAGTCCCTCAGCCTAGTGAAGAGTATTTATTCTATAGTCTGAAGAAGCCTACTGTGTAGGCGAAACGTTCCGTAATAAAGATACTAACTGTCGCACATGTGTCTTGTCTAACAACCTCTCGGTATTTTCACATCATTTTAATATTCATTCTGTAACAAGCTTTGTGGACACACAAACTGAGGCAAAATGGAGTGAATTATTTCTTGCTCTCACAATACTCACTCTTGTGCGGAATTACATCTGGAGTGGTTAGTGGCTAAGAACTCTCATGGGTGAATGGTTCACAGAACCGGCAAATTGATAAATTAGACACATGTGCAAGATGCGCATGTGTTGCACATGTGTCTAATTTATCAAGTACTCTCTTGTTTCACTCCTTGAAGTGTCAGAGGCTAAATGGTCACTGGTATCCTGTCTAAAGTACTCTTAGTTCCTTTCACTGTGAAATGGTATGGTGATACCGACAAGATACGGATAAAAGGCATTCATGTACAGTTTAGGACATTTATTAAAGGAAACGTTTAGCTTTTGATAAATATCCTGAACTGTATACAAGTGTCTTTGTCCTCACTTTACCTAACATGGTGTTATTCTTTGCTTGGCTTTATAAGCTTTTAAAGTCCTGCAAAAAACTATCCCACTATAGTCTTGTCAAGTTCCTTCTGCTGATGAAGATGAGGTAAATAAAGTTCCTTCTGCTGATATTGACGATATTCATGAAGTTCCTCCAGCTGATGTGGGTAATTTTCATGAAGTTCCTTCTGTAAACTTCGTTGAGACTTTTCACGAGGATATTCATGGTTCAAAAGACCTCCTCAACTCTTTCAAGGAGGATTTAGAAGAGTTTGTCTCGCTCTCCATCAAATACGACTTGTTGAGAGCATCTTTCAGTGTGACCGGAGATTATGCCGCATCTCAGCTCGACTTAGTCAAGGATACTAACTTATTTATTGACAAGTGTACGAAGTTCGTGAAGAACTTACAAGGTGTCACAAATAAGGATAATGGTCGTGTCAAGGATGCGCAATACGCTCGAGTTGCTATTGCACACTATTTAATCTTCTTTGTTTGAGAACTTTGCCTGAAAAACAGGCCAGGCTATTAGATTACTGCCTCGATTTATTTAAAAGTATGTTAAAATATGTTACGTTGATTTAGGATTTCATTTATTAAATAGAAAGTAAGATGGTAGAAAGGGTGTTGAGAGGAGTCTGTGGCATGATCCCTGCTGTAAATATGTGTAGAGTACATAGAGTTACGGAACTGTAATACAGGGTATGGGTATGAAAGATATAGCTTAGAGAGCAGGTGAGAAGTTGAGAAGATTCGGTAATTTAGAAAAGTTTAATATAGAACTACCAAAGGTTACAGAGGTCAAATTAGGTCTTTATTAGACCCCACTAGACATATTTCTTTATAAATACTAGAAGCATGTCGGTACATGTGCGTTACGAAATAAAAACAATCCCTTATAAGTCAATGCACTCGAAAACATTAATGTAAAGTGCTGTATAAATTTCCATTGTAATTAAATAGTAACCCCTGAAATTTTTAAGTAAATCATGAGAATATCATGATCACTGTAGCAGGTAACCCATAATGAATACTCAAGAGTTTTCTGCCCCCAGAGCCCGGTCTTGTACAAGGCTCGTCCGGTGTTTGCCTGGTCAATCAAATTGTTGTGGATCGTGGTTCGCTGACCCGCATATCCATCACAGCCTGGTTGATCTGGCATTGGCACACACACTCATGTACTTGTCTAACCTTCTTTAAAGTTACACAAGGTTTAAGCATCAAAGACGCCACTTGGGAGTTTGTTACGCTCATCCACAATTCTGTTGCCAAAACAATGCTTACAGAAGAACATAAGAATGGAGGAGCACTTCAGAAGTCCTACTGTCCTATCTAAATCTAAATTTATCCAACTTAAATCCAACTTAAATTCTAAATCGAAATTTTTCCATCTTGAGCCCATTACTGCGAGTGTTGTCTTGGTTAGACTTTTAGCACGTTATTTACATCTAATTTAAGTATTCCTGTTTTCCAATTATGCACCTCAATCATATCTCCCCTAATTCTACGCTTTTCTAAAGAGTACATATTCAATGTCTTCAATCTATCCTCGTAGGAAAGATTTTTGATACATGGGATCAACTTTGCCATCCTTCTAAGTTACCCAGTGAATTTATGTCCGTTTTGTAATACGGTGACCAGAACTGTGTAACATAATCTAAGTGAGGCCTAACCAAGGATATATAGAGTTGAAGAACAACTTGAGGACTCCTGTTGTTTATACTTCTTGATATGAGGAAGGTTAAACACTGAACATGGAAGAACATAGAACATAGCAGAGCATAGAACATAGCAGAACATAGGACATAGCAGAACACAGAACATAGCAGAACATAGAACATAGCAGAACATAGAACATAGCAGAACATAGAACATAGCAGAACATAGAACATACAACATAGCAGAGCATAGAACATAGAACATAGCAGAACATAGAACATAGAACACAGAACAGAGAAAATAGCAGAACATAGAACATATAATATAGCAGAACACAGAACAGAGCATAGAACATAGCAGAACATAGAACATAGCAGAACATAGAACATAGCAGAACATAGAACATAGCAGAACATAGAACATAGCAGAACATAGAACATAGCAGAACATAGAACATAGCAGAACATAGAACATAGCAGAACATATAACATAGCAGAACATAGAACATAGAATATAGAAGAACATAGAACATAGCAGAACACAGAATATAGAACATAGAACGTAGCAGAACATAGAACATAGCAGAACATAGAACATAGGACATAGAACATGGAACATAGAACATAGCAGAACACAGAACATAGAACATAGCAGAACACAGAACATAGAACATAGCAGAACAGAACATAGAACATAGCAGAACACAGAACATAGAACATAGAACATAGAACATAGCAGAACATAAGGCATAAAATGCAGATCATAGAACTTAGCAGAACATAGAACATAGCGCAACACAGAACATAGAACATAGCAGAACACAGAACATAGAACATAGCAGAACACAAAACATAGAATATAGAACATAGAACATAGCAGAACACAGACCATAGAACATAGCAGAGCACAGAACATAGAACATAGAACATAGAACAAAGCAGAACAGAGAACATAGCAGAACATAGAACATAGCCGTACACAGAACATAGAACATAGCAGAACATAGAACATAGCAGAACATAGAACATAGCAGAACATAGAACATAGCAGAACATAGAACAAAGAACACAGAACATAGAACATAGCAGAACACAGAACATAGACAACAGCAGAACATAGAACATAGCAGAACATAGAACACAGAACATAGCAGAACACAGACCATAGAACATAGCAGAACACAGAACATAAAACATAGCAGAACATAGAACATAGAACATAGCAGAAGACAGAACATAGAACACAGCAGAAGACAGAACATAGAACACAGCAGAACACAAAACATAGAACACAGCAGAACACAGAACATAGAACATAGCAGAACACAGAACATAGAATATACCAGAACACTGAACATAGAACATAGCAGAACACAGAACACAGAACATAACAGAACAGAACCTAGAACACAGAACACAGAACATAGAACATAGGAGAACACAGAACATAGAACATAGCAGAACACAGAACATAGAACATAGCAGAACATAGAACACAACAGAACACAGAACATAGAACATAGCAGAACATAGAACACAACAGAACACAGAACATAGAACATAGCAGAACACAACATAGAACACAGAACAGAGCAAAACACTGAACGTAGCAAAACATGGCATAGAACACAGAACACACAACATAGGAGAACAAAGAACATAGAACACAGAACCCAGCAGAACACAGAGGATAACATTAAAGATCTGTCAATCTCGCCTCTTTATTGCATGCATAAAAAACTTCTTAAACAATGTACCGAAAACAAAAAGTACAAAATTTATGAATTATCTACGATATCTCAGGGTGAGATGTTATCAACAAATTATTTTGAAAATAAGAAAAAGTTTTGGAGTGAGATTAACAAGTTAAGAAAGCCTAGAGAACAAATGGATTTGTCAGTTAAAAATAGGAGAGGAGAGTTATTAAATGGAGAGTTAGAGGTATTGGGAAGATGGAGGGAATATTTTGAGGAATTGTTAAATGTTGATGAAGATAGGGAAGCTGTGATTTCGTGTATAGGGCAAGGAGGAATAACATCTTGTAGGAGTGAGGAAGAGCCAGTTGTGAGTGTGGGGGAAGTTCGTGAGGCAATAGGTAAAATGAAAGGGGGTAAGGCAGCCGGGATTGATGGGATAAAGATAGAAATGTTAAAAGCAGGTGGGGATATAGTTTTGGAGTGGTTGGTGCAATTATTTAATAAATGTATGGAAGAGGGTAAGGTACCTAGGGATTGGCAGAGAGCATGCATAGTTCCTTCGTATAAACGCAAAGGGGACAAAAGAGAGTGCAAAAATTATAGGGGGATAAGTCTGTTGAGTATAGCTGGTAAAGTGTATGGTAGAGTTATTATTGAAAGAATTAAGAGTAAGACGGAGAATAGGATAGCAGATGAACAAGGAGGCTTTAGGAAAGGCAGGGGGTGTGTGGACCACGTGTTTACAGTGAAATATAAGTGAACAGTATTTAGATAGGGCTAAAGAGGTCTTTGTGGCATTTATGGATTTGGAAAATGCGTATGACAGGGTGGATAGGGGGACAAGGTGGCAGATGTTGCAGGTGTATGGTGTAGGAGGTGGGTTACTGAAAGCAGTGAAGAGTTTTTACGAGGATAGTGAGGCTCAAGTTAGAGTATGTAGGAAAGAGGGAAATTATTTCCCAGTAAAAGTAGGCCTTAGACAAGGATGTGTGATGTCACCGTGGTTGTTTAATATATTTTTAGATGGGGTTGTAAGAGAAGTAAATGCGAGGGTCTTGGCAAGAGGCGTGGAGTTAAAAGATAAAGAATTACACATAGAGTGGGAGTTGTCACAGTTGCTCTTTGCTGAAGACACTTTGCTCTTGGGAGATTCTGAAGAGAAGTTGCAGAGATTGGTGGATGAATTTGGTAGGGTGTGCAAAAGAAGAAAATTAAAAGTGAATACAGGAAAGAGTAAGGTTATGAGGATAACAAAAAGATTAGGTGATGAAAGATTGGATATCAGATTGGAGGGAGAGAGTATGGAGGAGGTGAATGTATTCAGATATTTGGGAGTGGATGTGTCAGCGGATGGGTCTATGAAAGATGAGGTGAATCATAGAATTGATGAGGGGAAAAGGGTGAGTGGTGCACTTGGGAGTCTGTGGAGACAAAGAACTTTGTCCTTGGAGGCAAAGAGGGGAATGTATGAGAGTATAGTTTTACCAACGCTCTTATATGGGTGTGAAGCATGGGTGATGAATGTTGCAACGAGGAGAAGGCTGGAGGCAGTGGAGATGTCATGTCCGAGGGCAATGTGTGGTGTGAATATAATGCAGAGAATTCGTAGTTTGGAAGTTAGGAGGAGGTGCGGGATTACCAAAACTGTTGTCCAGAGGGCTGAGGAAGGGTTGTTGAGGTGGTTCGGACATGTAGAGAGAATGGAGCGAAACAGAGTGACTTCAAGAGTGTATCAGTCTGTAGTGAAAGGAAGGAGAGGTAGGGGTCGGCCTAGGAAAGGTTGGAGGGAGGGGGTAAAGGAGGTTTTGTATGCGAGGGGCTTGGACTTCCAGCAGGCATGCGTGAGCGTGTTTGATAGGAGTGAATGGAGACAAATGGTTTTTAATACTTGACGTGCTGTTAGAGTGTGAGCAAAGTAACATTTATGAAGGGGTTCAGGGAAACCGGCAGGCCGGACTTGAGTCCTGGAGATGGGAAGTACAGTGCCTGCACTCTGAAGGAGTGGTGTAAATGTTGCAGTTTAAAAACTGTAGTGTAAAGCACCCTTCTGGCAAGACAGTGATGGAGTGAATGATGGTGAAAGTTTTTCTTTTTCGGGCCACCCTGCCTTGGTGGGAATCGGCCATTGTGATAAAAAAATCTCAGGCACACACATTATATATATATATATATATATATATATATATATATATATATATATATATATATATATATATATATATATATATATATATATATATATAATTACACTATTCTATTGAGAGTCAACTTCTGTTTTGTGTAATTAAAATACTTTGTTTAACGTGATGTTCATTAATTATTTTTTACCTTGACCGAGCCTCCGTAATTAGTGACCAGGATTTTTTTTCAGAGTAGTAGCGAGGAGTCAAGTACGTGATTTTTACTTTCAGTGCCATTGTCTGTATGTCAAATATGTTGAGGATGGAATTGTTTAGTATTATACGGGTGATTTTATTTCGATTTTATTTTCTAGGTGACTTTTGGTATTATCTTTCTTTTGTCAGTGTGTAAAATAGAGTTTACTCCATATTTTTTCAGTATTTGACCTATTTTCTCTCTCTCTTCCTGCCCCGTACACACACACACACACACGCGCACACACACATACCCGGGCCAGGAGCTGTGACTCGACCCCTGCAACCACAACTAGGCGAGTACACACACACACTCTACAAACATTTAAAAACGTGATGAAGATCCCTGACATTACGTACAGGTCTCGAACCCTCGATTTTTTGAAACGACAAAAAAGAGAGCAAATAAAAGCGAACTGAAAATGCGTAGAGCCAAAAGCTGTTTTTATTTTCATTTATTTTTTTATGCTATCGCTTTAAATCTGTAAGATTTTTTTTTTGTTGTCGTCTATTGTAAATGTTGAGTATAAAGCCTTAAAGTTTTCTTATTTCAGCTTATTTAAAAGGGAAGCTTTATCAAAGCTCATCTCAGCTTTATCTAAGTTAAGCTCAACTTCTTTCCCAAGATGCCACTCAGAGCTGCCGCCCTCCACCCAGGTACCTATTTACTGCAAGGTAAAAATATTATATCCCATCACCACCCAGTGTAGTAACATCACATACATCATCACTCAGTGTAGTAACATCACATGCATCACCACCCAGTGTAGTAACATCACATACATCATCACCCAGTGTAGTAACATCACATGCATCACCACCCAGTGTAGTAACATCACATGCATCACCACCCAGTGTAGTAACATCACATGCATCACCACCCAGTGTAGTAACATCACATGCATCACCACCCAGTGTAGTAACATCACATGCATCACCACCCAGTGTAGTAACATCACATGCATCACCACCCAGTGTAGTAACATCACATGCATCACCACCCAGTGTAGTAACATCACATGCATCACCACCCAGTGTAGTAACACCACATGCATCACCACCCAGTGTAGTAACATCACATGCATCACCAACCAGTGTAGTAACATCACATGCATCACCACCCAGTGTAGTAACATCACATGCATCACCAACCAGTGTAGTAACATCACATGCATCACCACCCAGTGTAGTAACATCACATGCATCACCACCCAGTGTAGTAACATCACATGCATCACCACCCAGTGTAGTAACATCACATGCATCACCACCCAGTGTAGTAACATCACATACATCACCACCCAGTGTAGTAACATCACATACATCACCACCCAGTGTAGTAACATCACATGCATCACCACCCAGTGTAGTAACATCACATGCATCACCACCCAGTGTAGTAACATCACATGCATCACCACCCAGTGTAGTAACATCACATGCATCACCACCCAGTGTAGTAACATCACATGCATCACCACCCAGTGTAGTAACATCACATGCATCACCACCCAGTGTAGTAACATCACATGCATCACCACCCAGTGTAGTAACATCACATGCATCACCACCCAGTGTAGTAACATCACATGCATCACCACCCAGTGTAGTAACATCACATGCATCACCACCCAGTGTAGTAACATCACATGCATCACCACCCAGTGTAGTAACATCACATGCATCACCACCCAGTGTAGTAACATCACATGCATCACCACCCAGTGTAGTAACATCACATGCATCACCACCCAGTGTAGTAACATCACATGCATCACCACCCAGTGTAGTAACACCACATGCATCACCACCCAGTGTAGTAACATCACATACATCACCACCCAGTGTAGTAACATCACATGCATCACCACCCAGTGTAGTAACATCACATGCATCACCAACCAGTGTAGTAACATCACATGCATCACCACCCAGTGTAGTAACATCACATGCATCACCAACCAGTGTAGTAACATCACATGCATCACCACCCAGTGTAGTAACATCACATGCATCACCACCCAGTGTAGTAACATCACATGCATCACCACCCAGTGTAGTAACATCACATGCATCACCACCCAGTGTAGTAACATCACATACATCACCACCCAGTGTAGTAACATCACATACATCACCACCCAGTGTAGTAACATCACATGCATCACCACCCAGTGTAGTAACATCACATGCATCACCACCCAGTGTAGTAACATCACATGCATCACCACCCAGTGTAGTAACATCACATGCATCACCACCCAGTGTAGTAACATCACATACATCACCACCCAGTGTAGTAACATCACATACATCACCACCCAGTGTATTAACATCACATGCATCACCACCCAGTGTAGTAACATCACATGCATCACCACCCAGTGTAGTAACATCACATGCATCACCACCCAGTGTAGTAACATCACATGCATCACCACCCAGTGTAGTAACATCACATGCATCACCACCCAGTGTAGTAACATCACATGCATCACCACCCAGTGTAGTAACATCACATGCATCACCACCCAGTGTAGTAACATCACATGCATCACCACCCAGTGTAGTAACATCACATGCATCACCACCCAGTGTAGTAACATCACATGCATCACCACCCAGTGTAGTAACATCACATGCATCACCACCCAGTGTAGTAACATCACATGCATCACCACCCAGTGTAGTAACATCACATGCATCACCACCCAGTGTAGTAACACCACATACATCACCACCCAGAGTAGTAACATCACATACATCACCATCCAGTGTAGTATCACATACATCACCACCCAATGTAGTAGCATCACATACATCACCCAGTATAGTAACATCACATGCATCACCACCCAGTGTAGTAACATCACATGCATCACCACCCAGTGTAGTAGCATCACATACATCACCCAGTATAGTAACATCACATGCATCACCATCCAGTGTAGTAACATCACATACATCACCACCCAGAGTAGTAACATCACATACATCACCACCCAGTGTAGTAACATCACATACATCACCCAGTGTAGTAACATCACATGCATCACCATCCAGTGTAGTAACATCACATACATCACCACCCAGTGTAGTAGCATCACATACATCACCCAGTGTAGTAACATCACATGCATCACCACCCAGTGTAGTAACATCACATGCATCACCACCCAGTGTAGTAACATCACATACATCACAACCCAGTGTAGTAACATCACACACATCACCACCCAGTGTAGCAACATCACATACATCACCACCCAGTATAGTAACATCACATACATCATCACCCAGTGTAGTAACATCACATACATCACCACCCAATGTAGTAACATCACATACATCACCACCCAGTGTACTAACATCACATACATCACCACCCAGTGTAGTAACATCACATACATCACCACCCAGTGTAGTAATATCACATGCATCACCACCCAGTGTAGTAATATCACATGCATCACCACCCAGTGTAGTAACATCACATACATCACCACCCAGTGTAGTAACATCACATACATCACCCAGTGTAGTATCACATGCATCACCACCCAGTGTAGTAACATCACATACATCACCACCCAGTGTAGTAACATCACATACATCACCCAGTGTAGTAACATCACATGCATCACCACCCAGTGTAGTAACATCACATGCATCACCACCCAGTGTAGTACCTTCACATGCATCACCACTCAGTGTAGAAACATCACATACATCACCACCCAGTGTAGTATCACATACATCACCAGTGTAGTAACATCACATGCATCACCACCCAGTGTAGTAACATCACATACATCACCACCCAGTGTAGTATCACATACATCACCACCCAGTGTAGTAACATCACATACATCACCACCCAGTGTAGTACCAGCACATACATCACCACCCAGTGTAGTAACATCTCATACATCTCCACCAGTGTAGTAACATCACATACATCACCACCCAGTGTAGTAACATCACATACATCACCACCCAGTGTAGTATCACATGCATCACCACCCAGTGTAGTAACATCACATGCATCACCACCCAGTGTAGTATCACATACATCACCACCCAGTGTAGTAACATCACATACATCACCACCCAGTGTAGTAACACCACATGCATCACCACCAAGTGTAGTAACATCACATGCATCACCACCCAGTGTAGTAACATCACATACATCACCACCCAGTGTAGTAACATCACATACATCACCACCCAGTGTAGTAACATCACATACATCACCACCCAGTGTAGTAACATCACATCACCAACCAGAGTAGTAACATCACATACATCACCACCCAGTGTATTAACATCACATACATCACCACCCAGTGTAGTAACATCACATACATCACCACCCAGTGCAGTAACATCACATACATCACCATCCAGAGTAGTAACATCACATACATCACCTCCCAGTGTAGTATCACATACATCACCCAGTGTAGTAACATCACATACATCACCACCCAGTGTAGTAACATCACATGCATCACCACCCAGTGTAGTAACATCACATACATCACCACCCAGTGTAGTAACATCACATGCATCACCACCCAGTGTAGTAACATCACATACATCACCACCCAGTGTAGTAACATCACATGCATCACAACCCAGTGTAGTAACATCATATACGTCACCACCCAGTGTAACATCACATACATCACCCAGTGTAGTAACATCACATGCATCACAACCCAGTGTAGTAACATCACATACGTCACCACAAAGTGTAGTAACATCACATACATCACCCAGTGTAGTAACATCACATGCATCACCACCCAGTGTAGTAACATCACATGCATCACCACCCAGTGTAGTAACTTCACATGCATCACCACCCAGTGTAGTAACATCACATACATCACCACCCAGTGTAGTATCACATACATCACCCAGTGTAGTAACATCACATGCATCACCACCCAGTGTAGTAACATCACATACATCACCACCCAGTGTAGTAACATCACATACATCACCACCCAGTGTAGTATCACATGCATCACCACCCAGTGTAGTAACATCACATACATCACCACCCAGTGTAGTAACATCACATGCATCACCACCCAGTGTAGTAACATCACATACATCACCACCCACTGTAGTACCAGCACATACATCACCACCCAGTGTAGTAACATCTCATACATCTCCACCAGTGTAGTAACATCACATACATCACCACCCTGTGTAGTAACATCACATACATCACCACCCAGTGTAGTATCACATGCATCACCACCCAGTGTAGTAACATCACATGCATCACCACCCAGTGTAGTAACATCACATACATCACCACCCAGTGTAGTAACATCACATACATCACCACCCAGTGTAGTAACACCACATGCATCACCACCAATTGTAGTAACATCACATGCATCACCACCCAGCGTAGTAACATCACATACATTACCACCCACTGTAGTAACATCACATACATCACAACCCAGTGTAGTAACACCACATGCATCACCACCAATTGTAGTAACATCACATGCATCACCACCCAGTGTAGTAACATCACATACATCACCACCCAGTGTAGTAACATCACATACATCACCACCCAGTGTAGTAACATCACATACATCACCATCCAGTGTAGTAACATCACATACATCACCACCCAGTGTAGTAACATCACATACATCACCCAGTGTAGTAACATCACATACATCACCACCCAGTGTAGTAACATCACATGCATCACCACCCAGTGTAGTAACATCACATACATCACCACCCAGTGTAGTAACATCACATGCATCACCACCCAGTGTAGTAACATCACATACATCACCACCCAGTGTAGTAACATCACATGCATCACCACCCAGTGTAGTAACATCACATGCATCACCACCCAGTGTAGTAACATCACATGCATCACCACCCAGTGTAGTAACATCACATACATCACCACCCAACTTTGATAGCATACCTGCACTATCTTCAAACATTTCAGAAGGAATGTTTGAAGATATAAATTGTAGATAGCCGAGCAAAAAGCTAATGTTGAACTTATTTTATGAGTATCCAATTATATTCCCTTCAGCATTGTAGCGAACTTACGCATTTTTCCCACGAATAAATAAGCAATCACACTCCAGTGTGGTAAGCTGCCTAGTCCGGTGAGCTTAGTGAATTGTCCTGTTTTTTTCCAGTGAAGGAAATCAGGTTCACTTGGTCGAGAGATTACTTGTGATGATTTGTTTGTCGTGACCTTTGCACTGTTTTCTGTAACCGAGATATGCACGAAGGGAGGATGAAGGAGATAAAGGGAGGTGTAAGGTGGACTAAGGTAGTGAGGAAATAGCAAGGGAGGAAACAGTGTTGTGGTACTGATGTCACACACACACACACACACATATATATATATATATATATATATATATATATATATATATATATATATATATATATATATATATTATATATATATATATATATATATATATATATATATATATATATATATATATATATATATATATATATATATTTTCAACAAGTCGGCCGTCTCCCACCGAGGCAGGGTGACCCAAAAAAAGAAAGAAAATCCCCAAAAAGAAAATACTTTCATCATTCAACACTTTCACCACACTCGCACATTATCACTGTTTTTGCAGAGGTGCTCAGAATACAACAGTCTAGAAGCATACACATATAAAGATACACAACATATCCCTCCAAACTGCCACTATCCCAAACCCCTCCTTTAAAGTGCAGGCATTGTACTTCCCATTTCCAGGACTCAAGTCCGGCTATATGAAAATAACCGGTTTCCCTGAATCCCTTCACTAAATATTACCCTGCTCACACTCCAACAGATCGTCAGGTCCCAAGTACCATTCGTCTCCATTCACTCCTATCTAACACGCTCACGCACGCTTGCTGGAAGTCCAAGCCGCTTACCCACAAAACCTCCTTTACCCCCTCTCTCCAACCCTTTCGAGGACGACCCCTACACCGCCTTCCTTCCCCTATAGATTTATATGCTTTCCATGTCATTCTACTTTGATCCATTCTCTCTAAATGACCAAACCATCTCAACAACCCCTCTTCTGCCCTCTGACTAATACTTTTATTAACTCCACACCTTCTCCTAATTTCCACACTCCGAATTTTCTGCATAATATTTACACCACACATTGCCCTTAAACAGGACATCTCCACTGCCTCCAACCGTCTCCTCGCTGCTGCATTTACCACCCAAGCTTCACACCCATATAAGAGTGTTGGTACTACTATACTTTCATACATTCCCTTCTTTGCCTCCATAGATAACGTTTTTTGACTCCACATATACCTCAACGCACCACTCACCTTTTTTCCCTCATCAATTCTATGATTAACCTCATCCTTCATAAATCCATCCGCCGACACGTCAACTCCCAAGTATCTGAAAACATTCACTTCTTCCATACTCCTCCTCCCCAATTTGATATCCAATTTTTCTTTATCTAAATCATTTGACACCCTCATCACCTTACTCTTTTCTATGTTCACTTTCAACTTTCTACCTTTACACACATTCCCAAACTCATCCACTAACCTTTGCAATTTTTCTTTAGAATCTCCCATAAGCACAGTATCATCAGCAAAAAGTAACTGTGTCAATTCCCATTTTGAATTTGATTCCCCATAATTTAATCCCACCCCTCTCCCAAACACCCTAGCATTTACTTCCTTTACAACCCCATCTATAAATATATTAAACAACCATGGTGACATTACACATCCCTGTCTAAGACCTACTTTTACCGGGAAGTAGTCTCCCTCTCTTCTACACACCCTAACCTGAGCCTCACTATCCTCATAAAAACTCTTTACAGCATTTAATAACTTACCACCTATTCCATATACTTGCAACATCTGCCACATTGCTCCTCTATCCACTCTATCATATGCCTTTTCTAAATCCATAAATGCAATAAAAACTTCCCTATCTTTATCTAAATACTGTTCACATATATGCTTCAATGTAAACACCTGATCTACACATCCCCTACCCACTCTAAAACCTCCTTGCTGATCCGCAATCCTACATTCTGTCTTACCTCTAATTCTTTCAATTATAACCCTACCGTACACTTTTCCTGGTATACTCAGTAAGCTTATTCCTCTATAATTTTTACAGTCTCTTTTGTCCCCTTTCCCTTTATATAAAGGGACTATACATGCTCTCTGCCAATCCCTAGGTACCTTCCCCTCTTTCATACATTTATTAAACAAAAGTACCAACCACTCCAACACTATATCCCCCCCTGCTTTTAACATTTCTGTCATGATCCCATCAGTTCCAGCTGCTTTACCCCCTTTCATTTTACGTAATGCCTCACGTACCTCCCCCACACTTACATTCTGCTCTTCTTCACTCCTAAAAGATGGTATACCTCCCTGACCAGTGCATGAAATTACTGCCTCTGTTTCTTCCTTAACATTTAAAAGTTCCTCAAAATATTCTCGCCATCTACCCAATACCTCCATCTCCCCATCTACTAACTCCCCTACTCTGTTTTTAACTGACAAATCCACATTTTCCCTAGGCTTTCTTAACTTGTTTAACTCACTCCAAATTTTTTTCTTATTTTCATTAAAATTTCTTGACAGTGCCTCTCCCACTCTATCATCTGCTCTCCTTTTGCACTCTCTCACCACTCTCTTTACCTTTCTGTTACTCTCCATATACTCTGCTCTTCTTATAACACTTCTGCTTTGTAAAAACCTCTCATAAGCTACCTTTTTCTCTTTTATCACACCCTTTACTTCATCATTCCACCAATCACTCCTCTTTCCTCCTGCCCCCACCCTCCTATAACCACAAACTTCTGCCCCACATTCTAATACTGCATTTTTAAAACTATTCCAACCCTCTTCAACCCCCCCACTACTCATCTTCGCACTAGCCCACCTTTCTGCCAGTAGTCGCTTATATCTCACCCGAACTTCCTCCTCCCTTAGTTTATACACTTTCACCTCCCTCTTACTTGTTGTTGCCACCTTCCTCTTTTCCCATCTACCTCTTACTCTAACTGTAGCTACAACTAAATAATGATCCGATATATCAGTTGCCCCTCTATAAACATGTACATCCTGGAGCCTACCCATCAACCTTTTATCCACCAATACATAATCTAATAAACTACTTTCATTACGTGCTACATCATACCTTGTATATTTATTTATCCTCTTTTTCATAAAATATGTATATATATATATATATATATATATATATATATATATATATATATATATATATATATATATATATATATATATATATATATATATATACATGCAAAACAACCACTCTGAAAGAATAGAGAAATTCTAAGCGCTCTCGTGGCTACTCACATTATCAAGGAACTATGAAAGTAAAGCATCCAAGGAAGCTATATAAGGGGTCCGGCCAGCACCTCACTATCAGATCCCACAACGGTTAAACACGTGACGCGTGTCGACCCAACTTGGATAGGCGCGCGTCACGTGTTTAACCGTTGTGGGATCTGATAGTGAGGTGCTGGCCAGACCCCTTATATAGCTTCCTTGGATGTTTTACTTTCATAGTTCCTTGATAATGTGAGTAGCCACGAAAGCGCTTGGAATTTTTCTATTCTTTCAAAGTGGTTGTTTTGCATATTTTGAAATCATCTGTTTACTGTGATCTTATTGCATATATATATATATATATATATATATATATATATATATATATATATATATATATATATATATATATATATATATATAGTGTGTGTGTGTGTGTGTGTGTTCTCTCCTTACCACTTAGCAAGTAAATTAAAGAATTCAGAGCCATAAGTTTTTATTCTCTCAGAGCCTCAGTGATGTCAGCCAGAGAGAGAGTGGCTGCAGCATCCAGTGTGTACAGATAAAGTAATGGAAACGAAAGATTTATGTCTTGTGAACATATTTCTCGAAGCAAATTTGTTTCCCGAGAACTTGATACGAGTGCCCAGGGTGGTGCAGGCGTTACCTCTCTAGTCCGCAACACTGAATCTCAGGGAAGGAAAGAGACTGACGGCTCTAAAGTTCTTGGTTTGATTGATGAGTTAGTCGCCTAATTCTTCTAAAATCTTAAGTGTACACTTACCCCTTGCAACGAGGGTCTCTGATTTTATTGTGATGAATTTTGTATGTTGATGTCCTGAGTCTCCCCGAAACCTGTGGTTCAAGGTTTAGATACTACAGGATTCACAGTGTTCCACTGTTGCAGTGTTTCACAGTGCTCCAGTGGTGCAGTGTTCAGTCCTAGAATGAACACTACAGGAGGCCTACTGGCCCGTGCGAGGCAGGTCCAATTCTCCCACCGGCTTAAGCCAATGTCTTAATCTAGTCAGGTCAGGTCACATTCACTTAAGGAAGGAGCACGGCATCTGACCTAGTAGCACAAGCTAGTCAGGTCCAACTCACACCCACTCATGTACTTATCTATTTTTAAAACTACACAACGTTTTAGCTTCTATACGGTACTCATGTGTAAGATTAATGTGACATTTTATTGTGGCAACGTTTCGCTCTCCAGGAGCTCCTGCAAAGCTGAACGTTGCCACAATAACGTGTTTACCTGGAGTTTACCTGGAGAGAGTTCCGGGGGTCAACGCCCCCTGGGGTCAACGTCCGTTTACTTAACACAAGTTTAGCTTCACAGTACCGTAAGCAGCTGTCAGCTAATGTAGACACACAGCTGAAGTGCCATGCTATCTGCTTACCATCTTTCCAGGGTTGTATGGTGATTCCATCAAGGTGCATTTAGCTACACTAACTCTCAGTGCACGAGGTTCCAGTTTTTCCAGAAGAGTGTGGCTAAGCATCGCTTCGTGACACAATTGAAGATTTTGTGTCTGGAATACTCTCCTTCCGGCGTATGGCTGATGAGACCATTCAGACCAAATTGGTCTGCCGTTGCAGACCAACTCACTTTCGACTGGAGGAAAATAACAAATGTATTTTTTTGGTCCAGTTAGAGACACTTTTTATGTCTCATGAGTGAGCTTAGCCAGACCAAAAATATACACTTTATTTACCCACTGTTGAAGGTAGGTTATTCTTACACACACACACACACACACACACACACACACACACACACACACACAACATATATACATATATACATATATTTATACATATATATAATGTGCCGAATAGGCAGAACTTGCGATCTTGGCTTAAATAACAACGCTCATCTTGCCATATAGGACAAGCGAAAATTTGTGTATGCAATAATTTCGCCAAAATCATTCTAAAATAAAAAAAAATATATTTCATTGTGTTTGTTTAGTATTAAATTACTGTAAACGTTTTAAAAATATATTTAGTAGGATTAGGCTAAAATAAATTGCGCTTGTTATAATAAGGTTAGGTAAGTTTTCTAAGATTCTTTTGGTGCAAAATTATAAAATTTTACATTAACATTAATGAAAAAAATATATCTTTAAACGTATAAGAGAAATTTTTAGAAAGGACTTAATTTTAAATGACTTCTTGCTAATTGACCAGTTTTACATATTCGGCACAACATTATATATATATATATATATATATATATATATATATATATATATATATATATATATATATATATATATATATATATATATATATATATATATATATATATTTATTTATTTCAGTATTTTTTTTAGCACAATGACAAGTGAATTAAAAGGGACAAGAGTTATATCTGGTCACTGGCTGTTTGTCGGGTCGATGATTTTCCATTAAAACTGGTATCAGAGTCGCAGTTGTGACCATCACAATCCTTCCCAGTATATCTGGTTGGATAATCCTTATGACTCTCTGTCCCAGTGGGTAGGTACGTTGGGCTGGTAATCCCACAACCAGTTAGAATCCCGGTCACTGTGGTAAATTTTGAAAAATGTATGGGAGAATGTGTACGAGTGCAAGTGTACTCACCTAATTGCGGTTGCAGGGGCCGAGTCATAGCTCCTGGTCCCGCCTCTTCACTAGTCGCTACTAGGTCCGCGCTCTCCCTGCTCCATGAACTTTATCGTACCTCTTCGTAAAACTATGTATGAATCCTGCCTCCACTACCTCACTTTCCAGACTATTCCACTTCCTGATAACCCTGAAGAAATACTTCTAACATCCCCGTGACTCACCTGTGTGAGTGTGTTCTCACATATTTGTACTCACCTGCTTGTGGTTGAAGGGGTCGAGTTGCAGATCATGGACCCGCTTCTTCGTTGGTTGCTACCTGGTTTGTGTGTGTTTATATTCTGTTTTTCCTATGTTCCTTATTCACCCGGACTCGCTCACTCCCACCCTCTCTCTCTCTGCCATTTACTGTCCCTTTGTCTTGTCGTTCTGTCCTCTGTTTATCTCTCCCTCTTCTCTATTTATATATCTCACCCCTTCTCTCTCTCCCTCTCAAGATGAGAGCGTTCTTGTGCCTCACATAGATTTTAGTTAATAAGACACATGTGCAACATCTATGTATCTATATTGCACAACAGGTTTTGCAGGGAAATATAAACGTATATAACACTAGAGTCATTAGATGAAAGTAACTTTGAAGCGATCATTTCGTCACTTTTATTAGGTGGTCAGTTTTTCAAGCCACTGCAGAATATTATTAACGATGACTAAGACACATGAGCAACAGTTGGGTATCTTTATTGTTGCAACGTTTCACCTACACTGTGTGTTCATCAGTCCAATATATAACAATATTGTTTCAGACTACGGAACAATGCTCTTCTCCAGACTGAGGGACTGACCATCTCAAAACTTTAAGGGTGATGGACTGATTACATCGTCTTCAAGTCTCTTCTGCTTCTATCAACTTTTCTGTACTCGACTGAAGAAGCCTACTGTGTAGGCGAAACGTTTCGAAATAAAGATACCTAACTGTTGCATAAGTGTCTTACCTAACAATCTGTCGGTATTTTATACCATTTTAATGTTCAACCCACACATAGAAGAGAGGAGCTTACGACGACGTTTCGGTCCGACTTGGACCATTTACAAAGTTACCCTCATACTCACGCAAACACCAAACCACGACGTCTTTTGACGTCTTGCTCCAGCCAATGCTCTTCCCATACTGATCTAAAAACGCACCTTTTCTGACTATCCTGGCCACTCTGACCAGGTTCAATACGCGTCATATTTCAAAACAAATCCGTATACTAACACTTTAAACAAATTTTTACAAGACCTTGAGTAATAACTTATCTCTTACAAGCAAATTTAGGAAATTTGCTTAATGTGGTATCTTATTTTCATAAGATAACTTGACATGTCACACAGATTATTATAATATTTCTATTTTCCTCAATAAGTGGATAATTATGTACATAGTGTTGAAGATAGTGACCATAGAGCTGGCCACATACATTGCGTTTTGTCAGATGACCTGTGCATCTCCCAAACTGCCAGAAGTACTTGTAATCAAGCCTAAGTCTGGCCACAACCACGTCAGTCAACCCTGCAAACAGAATGAGTACAAACAGGTAAGTACACACACACACACACACACACACACACACACACACACACACACACACACATACACACACACACATTTATTTTCATTTATGAATTATCCGTCACTGCGGTACAGTTCCTAAGGTCATTCATTATTTCGATTTCGCACCATTATCTCGTAAATCTTTTTTGCCTTACGAGGAAACCAATGTAAACCCACACGGGTGCACACCTATAAATATATTTTTTTCTATGTATTTCGACAATATTTTTATTATATTTAGTCAGGATACTTAAAGTTTATGCTAATTGTCCTCCTATATATGATTTTTTTTGTATGCTACTATTTGCACTATTTGGGACTTCCACTACTTCCCCTAGCTACTACTACCACTGCTGCCCCCACCTACTACTACCACTGCTGCCCCTACCTACTGCTACTACTGCTGCCCCTATCTACTACTACCACTGTTCCCCTTACCTACTACTACCACTGCTTCCCATACCTACTACTACCACTGCTCCCCATACCTACTACTACCACTGCTCCCCATACCTACTACTACCACTGCTCCCCATACCTACTACTACCACTGCTCCCCATACCTACTACTACCACTGCTTCCCATACCTACTACTACCACTACTCCCCAACCTACTACCACTGCTACCCTTACTACTACTACTACTACCACTACTCCCATTGCCTATTACTACTACCTTCTACCACTACTCCCATTGCCTATTACTACTACCTTCTACTGCCACTACTACTGCTACCTACTGCTTCCACTACTACTAGCTACTATTACCCCTACATACTACTACCGCTACTACCACTACTCCTCCTACCTACTACTACCACTACTCCCCCTACCTGCTACTTCCACTAATCCCCTCCCTACTGCAACCACTACTACTACCACTACTCCTACCTGCTAGTACCACTACCCCGCTACCTACTACTACCAATACACCCCTACCTACTACTAGCACTACTCTTGCTACCACTACCCCCTCTACCTACTGCTACCACTACTCCCCCTACATACTACTACCACTAATCCCGCTACCTACTACTACCACTACTCCTACCTACTACTACCACTACTACCTCTACCTACTACCACTAATCCTACCTACTATTACCACTACCTACTACCATTACTCCCCCTACCTACTATTACCACTACCTACTACCATTACTCCCCCTACCTGTTACTACCACTACCACTCTCCCTACTGCAACCACTACTACTTCTTCCTACTATCTCTACCTACTACTACTCCTACCTGCTATACCACTACCCTCCCTACCTACTACTGCCACTACTCCCCTACCTGCTACTACCACTACCTCCTACATACTACTACTACTCCTATGTACTACCACTACTATCTCTACCTACTACCACTACTCCTACCTACCACTACCACTATTCCTACCTACTACTACTAGTACCACTACTATTCCTGCCAACTACTACCACTACCTACGACCACTACCAGTACTTACTACTACCACTACTCCCCTATCTACTACTACCACCATTACTTCTAGCACTACTTCTCTACCAGCATTACTTAGACCACTATTATCTCCTCTTCCTTCATGCTTCTCTCTTCCTTCTGCCCTTGTCCTCTCGTACATATACTTGCTCCCTTTCCTTCGTGTGTTAGCGTGACTAGTTAATGGTACAAGTCGGACCCAAACGTTAGAAAAAGTTAGCTTCCGTAACATTACGTCACTTTATGTTAAGTTAGGCTACGTCACATGAGATTATATTAAGGTATGTTACGTTAACTTTGTATATTCTTATATAAGCTATGATTAATTAGGTAAAATATAAAGTTAACATATATTAACCAATCTTAAGAATAATTCACTAATACTCATGTGACGTAACTAAACCTAAAGTCGTAAACGTTACGTGACGTTACATGAGCTGGTAAATATCCACCTTGTATCATACACTCTGACCTGGTTAATATCTACTCTGGAGCTGTTAATATTCACTCTGAGCTGGTTATCATTCACTCTGAGCTCGTTAATTAACATTCACTCTCAGCTGGTTAACATTCACTCTAACCTGGTTAACAATCACTCTGACCTGGTTAATACTCACTCTTTGCTGGTTAATATTCACTCAGAGCCGGCTAATATCCAATCTGACCTGATTAATATTCACTCTGACCTGGTTAATGTTCACTGAGCTGGTTAATATTCGCTCTGAAATGGCTAATATTCACTCTGACCTGTTTAATATTCACTCTGACCTAGTTAACATTCACTCTGGCCTGGTAAACATTCGCTCTGACCTGATTAATATTCACTCTGACCTGATTAATATTCACTCTGACCTGATTAATATTCACTCTGACCTGGTTAATATTCACTCTGACCTAGTTAATATTGACCTAGTTAATATTAATCACCCAGTTCAAGAAAGTAATAACAGTAAGTTAATGGATGACACATTTACAAGGCTTTGATCCTCACTATCGTGTCTTTTGCGAGAAATGACGCCAATTTTCCTATCTTGCAATAAGGATCAATATCCAGGCAACCGCGAACAATGGAGCGAGTGATGAATCACGTGGATCACCAGGCGACTCTTATCTCCGGAGTGGTGATAAGGTTCCATCAATGGAGGGGTGGTTTGAGGGAGACGAAGGGCTTTCGATTAGGGGAGTTTGAGCTGCCCTCAACTTTATTGGAGCAAGGAAGGCACGGGTTAACTCTGATTGGTGAAGAGGGAAGTTGTTAGCTGGGGAGGTTGTCAGGTTTGTGGGGAGGTTGTTAGGAATGTGAGGAGGTTGTCAGGAGTTTATCAGGGGTGTGGTAAGGTTGTCAGGGGTCTGGGAAGGTTATCAGGGGTGTGGGGAGGTTATCAGGGGTGTGTGGAGAGGTTATCGTGGGCGTGGGGAGGTTATCGGAAGTGTTGGGAGGTTATCAGGGGTATGGGGAAGATATCAGGGATATGGGAGTCAGGTGATCACGGATGTGGGGATGTTATCAGGGGTGTGGGGAGGTTTCAGAGAGTGGGAAGGTTTTCAGGGTTGTGGGAAGGTTGTCAGAGGTGTGGGGAAGATACCAAAGGTGTGGGGAGGTTATCGGAGGTGTGGAGAGGTTATCAGAGGTGTGGGAAGGTTGTCAGGGGTGTGGGGAAGATACCAGGGGTGAGGGAAGGTTATCACGGATGTGAAGAGGTTATCAGGGAAGTGAGGAGGTTTTCAGAAGTGTGGGGAGGTTATCAGGGGTGTGGGGAGGTTATCAAGAATGTGGGGAGGTTATAGGGGGTGTGGGGAGGGAGGTTATCGGAGGGGTGGGAAGGTTATCATGGGTGTGAGAAGATTATCAGGGGTGTGGGGAGGTTATCAGGGATGTGGGGAGGTTATCAGGGATGTGGAGAGGTTATCAGGGATGCGATGAGGTTATCAAGAGTGTGAGGAGGTTATCAGGGGTGTGAGGAGGTTATCAGGGGTGTGAGGAGGTTATCAGGGGTGTGAGGAGGTTTTCAGGGGTGTGGGGAGGTTATCAAGAATGTGGGAGGTTATAGGGGGTGTGGGGAGGTTATAGGAGGTGTGGAGAGGTTATCGGAGGTGTGGGGAGGTTATCAGGGATGTGGGGAGGTTACCGGCGGTGTGGGGAGGTTTTCAGGGGTATGGGAAGATTGTCAGAGGTGTGGGAAAGATATCAGGGGTGTGGGGAGGTTATCAGGTATATGGGGAGATTATCAAGGATGTGGGGAGATTATCAGGGGTGTAGGGAGGTTATCGGAATTGTGGGGAGGTTTTCACGGATGTGGGGATGTTATCAGAGGTGTGGGGAGGTTGTCAGAAGTGTGGGGAGGTTGTCAGAAGTGTGGGGAGGTTGTCAGAGGTGTGGGGAGGTTGTCAGAGGTGTGGGGAAGTTGTTAGAGGCGTGGGGAGGTTGTCAGAGGTGTGGGGAGGTTGTCAGAGGTGTGGGGAGGTTGTCAGAGGTGTGGGAAGGTTGTCAGAGGCGTGGGAAGGTTGTCAGAGGCGTGGGGAGGTTGTCAGAGGCGTGGGGAGGTTGTCAGAGGCGTGGGGAGGTTGTCAGAGGCGTGGGAAGGTTGTCAGAGGTGTGGGGAGGTTGTCAGAGGTGTGGGGAGGTTGTCAGAGGTGTGGGGAGGCTGTCAGAGGTGTGGGGAGGTTGTCAGAGGTGTGGGAAGATTGTCAGAGGCGTGGGAAGGTTGTCAGAGGTGTGGGAAGGTTGTCAGACGTGTGCGGAGGTTGTCAGAGGCGTGGGGAGGTTGTCAGAGGCGTGGGGAGGTTGTCAGAGGCGTGGGGAGGTTGTCAGAGGCGTGGGAAGGTTGTCAGAGGTGTGGGAAGGTTGTCAGAGGCGTGGGGAGGTTGTCAGAGGTGTGGGAAGGTTGTCAGAGGTGTGGGAAGGTTGTCAGAGGTGTGGGGAGGTTGTCAGAGGTGTGGAAAGGTTGTCAGAGGTGTGGGGAGGTTGTCAGAGGTGCGGGAGGTTGTCAGAGGTGTGGGGTGGTTGTCAGAGGTGTGAGAAGGTTGTCAGAGGTGTGGAAATGTTGTCAGAGTTGTGGGGAGGTTGTCAGAGGTGTGGGGAGGTTGCCAACTATATATCTTCATCAATTACAAAGTTATGTCCAATATATGGACAGAAGTGTATTTCATTGTTTTTCATGTTTGAAATCTATCGTCTTCGCGTGGGACATTAAGACTGCAGTTAGACAATGGCAGATGCTGACAAAGTTGATTAATGATAACGGTAGCCAGAAAATCCTTTTCATTCAACGTTTCGCTCAACGCTGTGCTTTATCAGGTATAATTGGTAAAGCCCAGGTTGGTCGAAACGTATCAGTGATTCTCTATTTTTCCTGGCTATAAAGACAGAAATGTCACAATACTGTGACTGGAAAAATACACAAACAACCCTGTGTATTGTTCTATAAGGCTGAAGGACTGATTACCTCATCTCCTAGTGTATTAGTATACCATCTCTGTATTAAAAGACGGAAGGGAGGAACGGACCATAGCCCTGGTAGTGGCAGGTCACGAGCTTTACCCTCTAAGCCACAGTACAGCGCTACACTTACCACCACCAGGGTAGGTTCGATCCTCCCGTCCACTTTTCTGTTTATTAATTTACAGTCATTTATCACGGCTTAAACTGGGTTCTCTCTCTCTCTCTTTCTCACACACAGACATACACACACAAAAACCCCCAACCCCGGCAACACCAATGCTACCACACATTCTAACCCAAACCCCACATGCGGTACCCAGTGCCCCCACCCACCTCATTGCAAACTCCACCATCACAGCAGCCCCCCATAGTTCCTCATCAGGTCTCCCGCTTTCCCAACCCCAACGTTCTCCCAGACTGCAGTTCTAGAAAAGAATCTGAAGGTTTGCTATACAAATGCTGACGGAATAACAAATGTGATGAGTGGAATGAATGAATCAAGGAGACGCACCCAGACAAAATAGCACTCACAGAAACGAAACTTACCAGGATAACAGATGCAATCTTTCAACTCGGATATCAGATCCTGAGGAAAGATAGAGGGAGCAGAGGGGGAGGAGGAGTTGCCCAGCTCATTAAAAACCGGTGAGGATTTGAGGAAATGGAAGTCATGGATAGAATGGGCGAAAGGGACTATATAGTAGAAGCAATCCAGTCTCGAGGCCCTAAGGTGGTAATTGCAGTGATGTACAACCCACCACAGAACTGCAGGAGGCCAAGAGAAGAATATGAAGAGAGCAACAGAGCAATGGTAGACACACAAGCCGAGGGGGACCAGAAGAGCTCACATGGGTAGAGCTAAGTTACTAGTTATGGGTGATTTCAATCACAAGGAGATTGATTGGGAAAACCTGGAGCTCCATGGGGGTCCCGAAACATGGAGAGCCAAGATGATGGATGTGGTACTGGAAAACTTCATGCATCAACTTGTCAGAGACATTACCAGAGAGAGAGAGGTGAGGATGAACCAGCGAGACTGGACCTAGTATTCACCTTGAGTAGCTCGGACATCAAGGATATAACGTACGAAAGGCCCTGTGGACCTAGTGATCATGTGGTTCTGAGCTTTGAATACATAGTTGAGCTACAAGTGGAAAGGGGAGCAGAACTAGGATGGAAGAAGCCAAACTACAAAAGAGGGGACTACAAAGACATGAGAAACTTCCTGCAAGACGTTCAGTGGGAAAGAGAATTGGCAGGAAAACCAGTTAAAGAAATGATGGGCTACGTGACAACAAAATACAAGGAGGCAGAAGAGAGGTTTGTTCCAAAGACCAATAGAAATAATGGGAAGACGAGAACGAATATTTTGTTCATCTAAAAGTGTAGGGAGGCAAAAACTAAGTGCACTAGAGAATGAAAAAATGCAGAAGACAAAGGACCCAGGAAAAAGAAATTACTCAAAGAGCCAGAAACGAATATGCACAGATAAGAAGGAAGGCTTCAGCCAGAGTTCAGTGTTTGTGTATATTTCGCCTGCTCTTGCGAATTCCTTGCATATATATATATATATATATATATATATATATATATATATATATATATATATATATATATATATATGTCGTGCCGAATAGGCAGAACTTGCGATCTTGGCTTAAATAGCAACGCTCATCTTGCCATATAGGACAAGTGAAAATTTGTGTATGCAATAATTTCGCCAAAATCATTTTGAACCTAACGAAAAAAATATATTTCACTGTGTTTGTTTAGTATTAAATTATTGTAAACAATTCTAAAATATATTTAGTTAGGTTAGGCTAAAATAAATTGTTCTTGTTATAATAAGGTTAGGTAAGTTTTCTAAGTTCCTTTTGGTGCAAAACTATAAATTTTTACATCAACATTAATAAAAAAAACATATCTTGAAACGTATAAGAGAAAATTTCAGAAAGTACTTAATTTTAAATGAGTTCTTGCTAATTGACCAGTTTTACATATTCGGCACGACATATATATATATATATATATATATATATATATATATATATATATATATATATATATATATATATATATATATATAATCCTGTGCTACTGCTTAAGATTAACTTGTGTAATCTTTATAAATTTACCGCCCACTGAACATTTCTTAGCAATACAAACTGGATAGGAATTTGCTCCGAGTGTGGTTGAACCTCGTTGAAAGTACGAGAAGTGCTTCTTTCTGTTACACGTAAGACTCTTTTCTTCTTTCTCATTCATCTTATACACACACTTCTGACTCTGGAGGAGAAAGATTAGCTTAGAGTCTTACAGCCCTCTTTGATATGCTGGAATTGTGATACCTGCTGTCTGTTTGGGACACAGTAGCACTCAGTACTCACGAAATCGTAATAAAACGATTGCAAGGAAACCACGGAACAGCTGGGGGGTTGAACCCATGGCGAATGAGTCGTAAAACGCCAGGCTAGTGCTTAATCTACTGGGCCATGAATTCAAGCCCCATCCATTCCATGGTTTAGTTTTCTGGCAGTCGGTACTTGTACGTCGACCTCTTCAAAAGATCATATATAAACTATACCACGGGCGGGGATAGAACTCACGATCAGAGAGTCATAAAACTCCAGACCGACACAATTAGGAACATATGTTTGTATGTTTTCATCTGAAAGCAAAGAAAATGCTATTAATTTTATAGCAGACATACAATAGAATACGTCAGGGTTATACATAAAATTTCCATACATTGACTCTTGCATGAGATGGTCGAAACAGCGAGCTCAAATTCAAATTTTACCCCATTTATGCACACTCTCTGCTTCTTGTTGGTGAGCCATGACGCCATCATGACAGCACTTTTTCTCCAATACCATGAGCTGCCACTTTCTTTACAGGTGTGAAATTATCATACAAAAATATATTTCAATTTGAACGTGAAATAAGCATGAAGGTATATTGAGAAGCTGAAAGAAGAATAAGAAGGCATGCGGGTAATTTTTCACAACTCAATTGTTAATGATATGGCAATACAGAAATACCGTGAAAAAGGTACTTGTATACAGTATGGGACATTAAAGGAACGTTTCGCCATGACTGCCTCGTCAGTTGCAATGACTTGTCACTGACTTATCTAATGTCAAGTCAGGGACCTGTTTAATTCATGTCGTGGTATTGTCATATCTGTCAATCTCTCTTTTTCTGGTACGTACAAAGCATTAGTTATTTCAAAATTGGTCCCTACTGTCTACTGTCCCTGGTGAGATAGTACGATATTACAAGCGAATTTAATTTTGCAAGACTCAAAAAACCCATTGGCTGGCGAAGTGTCTTCAAAGTAAAGGTAATTAGGTACCCATGTATTCAACAATTTCACGGCAGTGAGGCTCAGAACAGAAAGGAGATTTAAAGTAACGTTTCGCTTAGAAAGCAGGCTTTTTTGAGCGAAAAGTTGCTTGTATTTCATACATTTTACTCCCAGATTTCATTTTAGTGGATGACTGTGGTCACTGTGCCATGGATGCTACAGACATCAACGTGGTTTATGTTGTGTACGAATGGTATATAATACCGGTATTATATACCATTCGTACACAACTTGTCAGACACTGCAACATCATGGAATCTTAATTCTGAGGACATGTACATAACCTTCACGACTACGACAACTACTACTACAACTAACCCATCTCTTTGGGAAGGACCTACTTCCACTGGGGAATCCCGCCTACCAGTGAATATGCCCTCGTCTGCTACACCTGACGTTACTATATAAGCGCCAGGCTCCTTTCTTCTGCTTCAGAATCTCCACGACTATGGTGCTCTTCGCACCTACTCCTAGGTTGAGGGACTGATTACCTCATCTTCTGTACATAGTTCTACTGTCTTCAAGTTATGTCCTAGAATTTGTATTGATAAAGCCACTGGATGGCGAAACGTCTACAATAAAGATACCCAGATGTTGCACATGTGTCTTAATCTCAACGTGGTTTATGAAAAGACTTTTTTTTCATACTTAACTTAACGAATTGTTTTGCAAAATCAACTTCAGGATGCAGAAAGGAAGTTCTAAGCAAGGTTTGTTGACGCCTTCACAGACGATGATTCAGGATGATTTGACGTGCTCAGATGAGTCAGGATGATTTGACGTGCTCAGATGAGTCAGGATGATTTGACGTGCTCAGATGAGTCAGGATGATTTGACGTGCTCAGATGAGTCAGGATGATTTGACGTGCTCAGATGAGTCAGGATGATTTGACGTGCTCAGATGAGTCAGGATGATTTGACGTGCTCAGATGAGTCAGGATGATTTGACGTGCTCAGATGAGTCAGGATGATTTGACGTGCTCAGATGAGTCAGGATGATTTGACGTGCTCAGATGAGTCAGGATGATTTGACGTGCTCAGATGAGTCAGGATGATTTGACGTGCTCAGATTAGTCAGGATGATTTGACGTGCTCAGATGAATCAGGATGATTTGACGTGCTCAGATGAGTCAGGATGATTTGACGTGCTCAGATGAATCAGGATGATTTGACGTGCTCAGATGAGTCAGGATGATTTGACGTGCTCAGATGAGTCAGGATGATTTGAGGTGCTCAGATGAGTCAGGATGATTTGACGTGCTCAGATGATTCACGATGATTATTAATCAGCTCATAGTGTATGATCCACAATAGATAATGCTATAGATTAATAACCCGTTATTTGTCTATAGCATTATCTATTGCGTGTTATTTGTGTATTGTTCCAGTCACGGTATTGCGCCTTTTTTTTTTTTTGCTATAGATAATGTTAAAGGATTATTGATCGGCACCATTACTCTTATCTTTAACCAGATGTGAAACTTCAAAACGAGCTCATTAACCCCTATTTTTTTACCACTTCCTGTCAAGCAGTGACCTCTTGATAATACACATATTAGACAGCCTGTCCATTAAGCGTCAGGCATCAGTGTTCATTAGCTTTCGGTACATAATCTCCCCTGTAACACAGTCACTTGTTGCTAGATTACCAGAAAATAACGTATTCCCTTGTTTCACTGAATTGCTTATGGCCTCCTGGAGTAGGTTAGGTGTGAAGATTGAGACACTTATGCAGCATATGGGAATCTTTATTCAGGAAACGTTTCGCCACACAGTGGCTTCATCAGTCCAATACAAAGAGGAAGGCGTAAGGAGAGGAGGAGTATGAGGTAATCAGTCCCTCAGCCTGGAGTCGATGTGTTCAGTCCATCAATCTTGTAGAATGTACAGCATAGGGCCGTAGACGTGGCTTATATACTGTAGTGAGGTGAGGTGAAGCAGGCGGAGGCGTGGTCATAGTGGTACCATCCACTAGTCGAAGTAGGTCTTCGTCCAACGGTTTTTCAAACCATTCATCACAACTGTCAGACACTGCAGCATCATGGGATCTTGTTACAAAGAATTCTTCAACACTTGTTCAACCTTTGGACGAAGACCTACTTCGACTAGTGGATGGTACCACTACGACCCCGCCTCCATCTGCTTCACGTCACCTCACTACAGTATATAAGCCACGTCTACGGCCCTATGCTGTACATTCTACAAGATTGATGGACTGAACACATCGACTCCAGGCTGAGGGACTCATTACCTCACACTCCTCCTCTCCTTACGCCTTTTTCTTTGTATTGGACTGATGAAGCCACTGTGTGGCGAAACGTTTCCTGAATAAAGATTCCCATATGCTGCATAAGTGTCTCAATCTTCAACTTGTCGGTTTTTCAAACCATTCATCACACATAGGTTAGGTGTACAATGGCTAGGTACCGTTGAGTTAAAAGTGAGAGGTACCGTTGATGTAGAAGATATGGACTGTTGTTGTACAAATAAGAGGTACCGTTGATGTAGAAGATATGGACTGTTGTTGTACAAATAAGAGGTACCGTTTATAGCCCATGACTGTAATCCAGTAATTCCATCCCTATAATCTATGATACATGACTGGAATCTTGATGAATAAGACACATGTGCAACACTTATGTATCTTTATCGAGAGACGTTCCACCTATATAGTAGGATTAATCTTGTGACAAATCCTGCTGCGGGAAACGTGTCTCGAGAACGATACCCGGTATTGTACATGTGACTCATTCATCAGTGTTTTTTATTCCATCAGAGCACAACTTCAATCCTGAACACATATTGTTACGTTGGTTACAACTGACCATATTTTTGAAGGGCTGGACCGGTAAGCTAGCGGAAGGCCTCGGTCAGTCGACCGAAAGCTCCAGTGGAGGGTCATCATCTAATACCCGAGTCAGGGAACACTTGTCTTGCTTCCTGATGAACTTTACCCATCAGTCCTACAATCATGATGCTCTAAACCCTCTGGACGTGAATGAAGCAGATCCACGTATGCTCGTGTGGTGTGATAAGTCGCTGATGTTTTATCCCCGATAACACAGCACCAGGATGACTCCAAGGTTCTCAAATGGCTGTCTCCTGTCTGGATGGTTAACGAGAGTAAAGCTTATCGACTACACGAGGGTCATTAAGGATGCATGTCACTTGTTCACCACCAGCCAAAAAAACATTAATCCCTAAAATAGGGATTTAGGTAAACTCACAGCATATTTATACGCCGCGAGATATACAAATTTCTGTGTATATATCATGTGTATCTCTACCCTGATTGCCACACAACATTATATAGGTCTCCTGATACTACTACCACCACCACTACTACTATCACTAATACTACTACTACTACCACTACTATTACTGCTACCACTATTTCTACTATTACTACTATTACCACTACCACTACTTCTACTACTACTGCTGCTACTACTACTATGTAAATCTTTAACCTTCAAACATAATACAAGAATTTACAATAGACCTGGTCTATATTTTATATAGTACGAGGGTCTCGGGGTGAGCACAGTACCGAACGTATCTCCTGAGGCGCACATCAACCAAATAAAATCTAAGAGGAATATTTAGGAATTTCATGACGATAAATGCAACGTATATAAGGCTCATTTTGGAGTTTGGAAGACCAGTCTGGAACGTGCACATCTGATCAAGTATGCCAAACAAATGGGAAAAGTATAGAGCCGAGGCTTATGAGGTATGAGTAGAGAATAATGGACTTACGAGAGGGAGATATAATAATGACGTACGGAATACTTAATCACGGAACGGGTGGGGCTTGAACCCATGGCAGGTCAGTCCTTAAACTCACAGGCCAGTGTCATTACGATTTTATGAGCCAGGAGACTTAGACAAAGGCTATTCGAGAAGCGGGAAACAGATTTAAGAGAGCACACTTGAAAGTTAAAAGACCGTATTAGTCTCAGAGATGTCAGGAAGTATTTTTTCATGAAGTGGAATGATCTGGACAACAGAAGAGCAGAGGCAGACTCTATACTCAGTTTTTCCAATAGGTATGAATGGGCTCATGAAGTCAGAATACAATGAATCCAGTGACGAATTATTTAAGAGGCAAAGCTCAGAGTTGGTGCTAGACCTCTGCAAACACACGTAGATGAGGCGGGGCCAGGAGCTGTGAATCGACACATGTAGCCAAAAATAGGTGAGTGCACACACACACTCTCTCACACCCACACATCCACACCCACACACACCCACACATGGAGCAGGGAGAGAGGACCTAGTAGCGATCAGTGAAGAGAAGGGGCCAGGAGCTATGACATGACCCCTGCAACCACAAATACGTGAGTACAAATAGGTAAGTACACACACACACCCACACACATACACACACACACACACACACACACACACACACACACACACACACACACACACAAACACAGACCCACACACTCACCCACACACAAACACACGACCACAGAGTGAGTGGGAGGACTGACATCAAAACAAGACTCCCACGCCAAATTATACACGCAAAAAAATGGGCGATACAGAAGAATGTATTTCCACAAATATAATTGGAATTTGCAGGCCGATATAAGTCTCCACAAGACCCCGAAAAAAACACACACACACACCCGCTGCAATTGATTTTAGACCAGAGAGAAAAACTCAGACAGAAATCGGGAGCATTAGTGCTGAAATTTCCATGGTAGTCCACCCTTGTCCTCAATATCTGACGCGGAGATAAATTCTGGACACGTAGATGGGTACATAAGAATTCAAAATCTATTTCTATATCATCAACATTCTTCTTCAACAAGTGGTACACAGAATGAAAATGAGATCATTTTTTTTTTTTTTGAGTATTGTTGTTCAAATTTCATAATAACCTAAGAGCATGCTAGGCAGGTTCTTCTGAACGAGTATTTTACTTACAATTTAATGGAACCACGAGAGTCTGGTTCATCAGGAATTTTCTGAGATTTTTTCCGGTTCTTGCATTTTACTCATTTTTTTCGCGTCCAAGAGAAGATTTCTCGCTTTAATATAGAGTTTGTGAGGGAACTCTGTGAGTCTTCTTCCGGTCAAGTGGAGTACTATTAACAGCCCAAATGGCTGGGGTAGCCCTATGGCAAGGGCACGGTAAGCATTCTTCGTGTCAAATAGAGTACTGTTTACAGCTCTATCAACTCTAACCAGGCGCTCAGGCCACAGCCCGAGTGCCAGAACGACTCAGATGTAATATTTGATATGGCTTGTTTCATTAGAAAAATAATAACATAAGAATACTGAAGAGACCTGTATTAAACATGTCCTCCTCACACTTCAAGTTAGTACACTAATATTATTGGCATTAGCTCCCATTGCTAAGATACACTACTAAGAATTGTTTGTCAATTGCTAGCAAAGCAAGAACTCAAAGATAATATCTTACGAGGGTGTGTATTATCTTTGAGTTCTCATCTCAGCCTAACTCTATGTTGTAAACTTGGAAGCTGACTACGACAGCATTTAAATATTGGTAAAGAGTGAAGGAAATTTTTAAAATACATTTTCAAGAACTCCAAGTAACTATATACATACGAACACGCATAAATGAAAACACCGATGAGTAAGAGGGATGTCAGGAAGTATTTTTCCTGCCTTGCAGTGGCCAAAGTAGGACCTGGAAAGTGAAGTGGTAGAGGGTGGATTCATACATACCTTTACGAATACGAACGATACGACACTTGAAGCCATGAGACAGTGAACCCAGTAGTAACCAGCGGGGAGGTGAAACCAAGAGCTAGGGCTAGACCCCTGCAATCCCATCCCCCCCCCCCACACACACACACACACGACAAAGAAAACAGACACGTACCACGAATACATAAAGAAGGGGACCTTGCCGAGAAAAACAACGATATTTACGAAGAACGTAACAAAAGATTTCGGCCTTTCTTTACTACAGGACAGCGCACAATACCAGAATTGGAGAGGGGAAGGGAGATCTGCATAGTGGCAGCTAATACTGAAACAACAGGTGAATGAAGGGGCAACTCAGACTCTGGTCACAGCAAAACCAATAAGACCATTACATTGGTGTAAGGTGTCACGGCCTCGAGATCGGATTATATTTATTAAGCTGAACATGAGGTCTGAAGGTGGGAAGTACCTGCACTTCCCACCTTCAGACCTCGAAGGGTGGCTAGGGATGTTGCTGGTATGTAGATGCGAAGTACACTTCTTGCACTCCGAAGGGGATTATGCTGCTCTGAAGGTAGGAAGTACAGTTTCTTCACTCTGGTGGGGAATTATGCTGTTCTGGATGTGAGAAGTACAGTACTTGCACTCTCTGAGGGGTTTTATGCTGTCCTGAAGGTGGGAAGTAGTCCCCAAACTCTGAAGGGAAACATGTTGTTCCTGAGGTGAGGAATACATTGTCTGCACTCTGAAGGCTGTGCTGAAATTAGTGCCTTGACTTTGAGAGGGCTTTTGCTGTTCTGGAAATGGAAAATTGGAATACATTGCCTGCCCTTAAAAGGCTGGGAGGGGATTTTACTGTCCAGGAGGTAGAAAGTACAGTGCCTGAAATGTTTATGCAATTCTGGCAAGACACCCATTGCAAGAACAATGTTGAATGAGTTTCTTAGGGCTCCAATTTTTTTTTTTTGGGGGGGGGAGAGGGGGGAGAGGGGGGAGAGGGGGGGAGAAAAAACTGAAATTTTAATAGAACTAATTAGTTCTTCATTACGTGGAACAACAAATGCTCAAACCTCCGACCACTGATCCTAAATAACACACGAATCTGTACTCAGTTCCAAATACAGGCAAAAGAAATTTCGAGCACCATAATAAGAACGAACGCAAATCCAATATTCAAGAGAGGAGACAGCCAGGAAGCATTAAACTACAGGCCAATTTACCCTAACAAGCATTCCTCGCAAGTGGCTGGAGAAAACAAGACACTAGCGGAATAGCTTCTGGGTATAGAACTCATATTACGAGAGGGAATTAAAAATTGATATTTCTGTCTCACGATGCGGACTAAGGCTTACAACTAGTAACTTACAAGTCATGAAAAAGGGTACCTTGCTGCTGATGAAGATTTCTTGATTCAAGGAATTGGAGCTATCGTCTCTTTACTCAGATCAAACCTTATTACCCCCCCACCCCCCTCATACTTAAAATACGGTAGAAATTTTATTTAGTTAATCGACATGAAAATAATAATAATGAAAATATTATTAATAATAATAATAATAATAATAATAATAATAATAATAATAATGAAAATAATAATAATAATAATAATAATAATAATAATAATAATAATAATAATAATAATAATAATAACAATTATAAAGACGAGAAAAACACGAGTAAACTATATTTTTCTGATGTCTGAGACATTTTTTTCCATAGCACCACGTTCACAGCTGCTCATTCCACAAGCTTTCCTGAGTAACGTGGGATGAGTGAGTCATTACCCGTACAACAGACAACAAAAGTTATAGCTCAAAGCAACAAAAAATAGATAATTTAGGGAACCAATTAGGCAGCTAGGTATTTAGCCAGCGAATGAGTAAGTCATTAGGCTAATATCACTATAAGCATAATTAACATGGCTGTATTCTACACTTTGCAACGTTTTGCAACAAATCAAGGGCAATGTAAAGCTCGTTTGCACTAGTCATATTGCTGCAATGTTGAATAATGATTATTAATTCGTGCTGGGGCCACGAATGTTAATTATACTTTTGAATTGAACCAAAAATATTGCAAAGTTTTGTACGTTGTGCCAGTCAAGTGAGAAGAAAAAGAGAGAGAGAGACAGACAGACAGAGAGCGAAACAGAGACAGACATAGGTGACAGAGACAGTTTATGTTTCAAAAAGCGCTAAACCCGTATGTGTCATTCAGCTCAGGGAGAGGTGGAGGCTCGAATCTTCGTCCGGTAAACTCGGATGGAGCAACCAGTAAACATTTGTCAAAGTGATAGAAAAACCCAGAGATTTTGGCTTAAATAGCAACGCTCTTCTTGCCGAATAAGGGAACCGAAAATTTGTGTAGGCAATAAATCCACAAAAATCATTCCGAACGTAACGAAAAATATGCATCTCATTGGGTTTATTAAATTATTGTAAATTTATATGAAATATATTTAGTTGTTATAATAAGGTTAGGTAAGTTTTCTAAAGTTCTTTGGGTACAAAATTATTAATTTTTACATTAGCATAAATGAAAAAATATAAGAGAAAATTTTAGAAAGAACTTAATTTTAAATAATTTTTTTCTTTTACACACAAACATTATATATATATATATATATATATATATATATATATATATATATATATATATATATATATATATATATATATATATATATGTAACACTAGAAAATTAAAAGTGAATACAGGAAAGAGTAAGGTTATGAGGATAACAAAAAGATTAGGTGATGAAAGATTGGATATCAGATTGGAGGGAGAGAGTATGGAGGAGGTGAATGTATTCAGATATTTGGGAGTGGACGTGTCAGCGGATGGGTCTATGAAAGATGAGGTGAATCATAGAATTGATGAGGGGAAAAGGGTGAGTGGTGCACTTAGAAGTCTGTGGAGACAAAGAACTTTGTCCTTGGAGGCAAAGAGGGGAATGTATGAGAGTATAGTTTTACCAACGCTCTTATATGGGTGTGAAGCATGGGTGATGAATGTTGCAGCGAGGAGAAGGCTGGAGGCAGTGGAGATGTCATGTCTGAGCGCAATGTGTGGTGTGAATATAATGCAGAGAATTCGTAGTTTGGAAGTTAGGAGGAGGTGCGGGATTACCAAAACTGTTGTCCAGAGAGCTGAGGAAGGGTTGTTGAGGTGGTTCGGACATGTAGAGAGAATGGAGCGAAACAGAGTGACTTCAAGAGTGTATCAGTCTGTAGTGGAAGGAAGGCGGGGTAGGGGGCGGCCTAGGAAGGGTTGGAGGGAGGGGGTAAAGGAGGTTTTGAGTGCGAGGGGCTTGGACTTCCAGCAGACATGCGTGAGCGTATTTGACAGAAGTGAATAGAGACAAATGATTTTTAATACTTGATGTGCTGTTGGAGTGTGAGCAAAGTAACATTTATGAAGGGATTCAGGGAAACCGGCAGGCCGGACTTGAGTCCTGGAGATGGGAAGTACAGTGCCTGCACTCTGAAGGAGGGGTGTTAATGTTGCAGTTTAAAAACTGTAGTGTAAAGCACCCTTCCGGCAAGACAGTGATGGAGTGAATGATTGTGAAAGTTTTTCCATATATATATATATATATATATATATATATATATATATATATATATATATATATATATATATATATATATATATATATATATGTCGTGCCGAATAGGCAGAACTTGCGATCTTGGCTTAAATAGCAACGCTCATCTTGCCATATAGGACAAGTGAAAATTTGTATATGCATTAATTTCACCAAAATCATTCTGAGCCTAACGAAAAACAATATATTTCACTGTGTTTGTTTAGTATTAAATTATTGTAAACAAATCTAAAATATATTTAGTTGGGTTAGGCTAAAATAAGTTGTTCTTGTTATAATAATGTTAGGAAAGTTTTCTAAGATTCTACTGGTGCAAAATTATAAATTTTTACATTAACATTAATGAAAAAAAATATATCTTTAAACGTACAAGAGAAAATTTTTTAAAGGACTTAATTTTAAATGAGTTCTTGCTAATTGACCAGTTTTACATATTCGGCACGACAGATATATATATATATATATATATATATATATATATATATATATATATATATATATATATATATATATATATATATATATATATATATATGTCGTGCCGAATAGGCAGAACTTGCGATCTTGGCTTAAATAGCAACGCTCATCTTGCCATATAAGACAAGCGGAAATTTGTGTATGCAATAATTTAGCCAAAATCATTCTGAATCTAACGGAAAAAACATATTTCACTGTGTTTGTTTAGTATTAAATTATTGTAAACAAATCTAAAATATATTTAGTTGGGTTAGGATAAAATAAATTCTTCTTCTTATAATAAGGTTAGGTAAGTTTTCTAAGGTGCTTTTGGAGCAAAATTAAAATTTTTTACACTAACATTAATGAAAAAAATATAACTTTAAACGTATAAGAGAAAATTTTAGAAAGGACTTAATTTTAAATGAGTTCTTGCTAATTGACCAGTTTTACATATTCGGCACGACATTATATATATATATATATATATATATATAGGAGAGTTTCAGTGGGGGGAAATAAATGGGATTAAATCTGGAGTATCTGAGAGAGTTAGAGCAAAGGAAGGGGTAGCAGTAATGTTAAATGATCAGTTATGGAAGGAGAAAAGAGAATATGAATGTGTAAATTCAAGAATTATGTGGATTAAAGTAAAGGTTGGATGCGAGAAGTGGGTCATAATAAGCGTGTATGCACCTGGAGAAGAGAGGAATGCAGAGGAGAGAGAGAGATTTTGGGAGATGTTAAGTGAATGTATAGGAGCCTTTGAACCAAGTGAGAGAGTAATTGTGGTAGGGGACTTGAATGCTAAAGTAGGAGAAACTTTTAGAGAGGGTGTGGTAGGTAAGTTTGGGGTGCCAGGTGTAAATGATAATGGGAGCCCTTTGATTGAACTTTGTATAGAAAGGGGTTTAGTTATAGGTAATACATATTTTAAGAAAAAGAGGATAAATAAGTATACACGATATGATGTAGGGCGAAATGACAGTAGTTTGTTGGATTATGTATTGGTAGATAAAAGACTGTTGAGTAGACTTCAGGATGTACATGTTTATAGAGGGGCCACAGATATATCAGATCACTTTCTAGTTGTAGCTACACTGAGAGTAAAAGGTAGATGGGATACAAGGAGAATAGAAGCATCAGGGAAGAGAGAGGTGAAGGTTTATAAACTAAAAGAGGAGGCAGTTAGGGTAAGATATAAACAGCTATTGGAGGATAGATGGGCTAATGAGAGCATAGGCAATGGGGTCGAAGAGGTATGGGGTAGGTTTAAAAATGTAGTGTTAGAGTGTTCAGCAGAAGTTTGTGGTTACAGGAAAGTGGGTGCAGGAGGGAAGAGGAGCGATTGGTGGAATGATGATGTAAAGAGAGTAGTAAGGGAGAAAAAGTTAGCATATGAGAAGTTTTTACAAAGTAGAAGTGATGCAAGGAGGGAAGAGTATATGGAGAAAAAGAGAGAAGTTAAGAGAGTGGTGAAGCAATGTAAAAAGAGAGCAAATGAGAGAGTGGGTGAGATGTTATCAACAAATTTTGTTGAAAATAAGAAAAAGTTTTGGAGTGAGATTAACAAGTTAAGAAAGCCTAGAGAACAAATGGATTTGTCAGTTAAAAATAGGAGAGGAGAGTTATTAAATGGAGAGTTAGAGGTATTGGGAAGATGGAGGGAATATTTTGAGGAATTGTTAAATGTTGATGAAGATAGGGAAGCTGTGATTTCGTGTATAGGGCAAGGAGGAATAACATCTTGTAGGAGTGAGGAAGAGCCAGTTGTGAGTGTGGGGGAAGTTCGTGAGGCAGTAGGTAAAATGAAAGGGGGCAAGGCAGCCGGAATTGATGGGATAAAGATAGAAATGTTAAAAGCAGGTGGGGATATAGTTTTGGAGTGGTTGGTGCAATTATTTAATAAATGTATGGAAGAGGGTAAGGTACCTAGGGATTGGCAGAGAGCATGCATAGTTCCTTTGTATAAAGGCAAAGGGGATAAAAGAGAGTGCAAAAATTATAGGGGGATAAGTCTGTTGAGTGTACCTGGTAAAGTGTATGGTAGAGTTATAATTGAAAGAATTAAGAGTAAGACGGAGAATAGGATAGCAGATGAACAAGGAGGCTTTAGGAAAGGTAGGGGGTGTGTGGACCAGGTGTTTACAGTGAAACATATAAGTGAACAGTATTTAGATAAGGCTAAAGAGGTCTTTGTGGCATTTATGGATTTGGAAAAGGCGTATGACAGGGTGGATAGGGGGGCAATGTGGCAGATGTTGCAAGTGTATGGTGTAGGAGGTAGGTTACTGAAAGCAGTGAAGAGTTTTTACGAGGATAGTGAGGCTCAAGTTAGAGTATGTAGGAAAGAGGGAAATTTTTTCCCAGTAAAAGTAGGCCTTAGACAAGGATGTGTGATGTCACCGTGGTTGTTTAATATATTTATAGATGGGGTTGTAAGAGAAGTAAATGCGAGTGTCTTGGCAAGAGGCGTGGAGTTAAAAGATAAAGAATCACACACAAAGTGGGAGTTGTCACAGCTGCTCTTTGCTGATGACACTGTGCTCTTGGGAGATTCTGAAGAGAAGTTGCAGAGATTGGTGGATGAATTTGGTAGGGTGTGCAAAAGAAGAAAATTAAAGGTGAATACAGGAAAGAGTAAGGTTATGAGGATAACAAAAAGATTAGGTGATGAAAGATTGAATATCAGATTGGAGGGAGAGAGTATGGAGGAGGTGAACGTATTCAGATATTTGGGAGTGGACGTGTCAGCGGATGGGTCTATGAAAGATGAGGTGAATCATAGAATTGATGAGGGAAAAAGAGTGAGTGGTGCACTTAGGAGTCTGTGGAGACAAAGAACTTTGTCCTTGGAGGCAAAGAGGGGAATGTATGAGAGTATAGTTTTACCAACGCTCTTATATGGGTGTGAAGCGTGGGTGATGAATGTTGCAGCGAGGAGAAGGCTGGAGGCAGTGGAGATGTCGTGTCTGAGGGCAATGTGTGGTGTGAATATAATGCAGAGAATTCGTAGTTTGGAAGTTAGGAGGAGGTGTGGGATTACCAAAACTGTTGTCCAGAGGGCTGAGGAAGGGTTGTTGAGGTGGTTCGGACATGTAGAGAGAATGGAGCGAAACAGAATGACTTCAAGAGTGTATCAGTCTGTAGTGGAAGGAAGGCGGGGTAGGGGTCGGCCTAGGAAGGGTTGGAGGGAGGGGGTAAAGGAGGTTTTGTGTGCGAGGGGCTTGGACTTCCAGCAGGCATGTGTGAGCGTGTTTGATAGGAGTGAATGGAGACAAATGGTTTTTAATACTTGACGTGCTGTTGGAGTGTGAGCAAAGTAACATTTATGAAGGGATTCAGGGAAACCGGCAGGCCGGACTTGAGTCCTGGAGATGGGAAGTACAGTGCCTGCACTCTGAAGGAGGGGTGTTAATGTTGCAGTTTAAAAACTGTAGTGTAAAGCACCCTTCTGGCAAGACAGTGATGGAGTGAATGATGGTGAAAGTTTTTCTTTTTCGGGCCACCCTGCCTTGGTGGGAATCGGCCAGTGTGATAATAATAATAATAAATATATATATATATATATATATATATATATATATATATATATATATATATATATATATATATCACAAAACAATGCATAATAACAGCGCCATGACTAAGGAAATCGTAATGACACGATTGCAAACAAACCTTACGCCATTGTGGTGTCATACATGGGCGAATCTTCAGAAATTGGACACTTTACATGTTCAAATACGACGTCTCTATTTTGAAAATAATGCATATTTTTGTGGGTGTTTATGAATCTCTGTCTCTCTTCCTCTCTCTCTCTCTCTCTCTCTCTCTCTCTCTTAGTTTACAGTAGTAATAATAACGTATAAACAAGGAATATACAATGTAATATTGATTCCATTAGTCTTAATTAGAAAAACAACTACATGAACGATAAACAGATTTATTGATGTGTCAATAATTACTATGAGAAGCATCATTGACTTTGATAAGCTGAAGGAGAAGCTTCCTGAAGCCTTTCAATAGATTTTTCAACTTTTTTGAAGGGATACTCTTCCGTCCTTTTGTTGAAAATCTCTTATGACTGTCGTGAGTGTTTGAGTTTCGGTATTTTCTTTTCATACCACAAAATAAATACTGGATAAGAATTTAGTGACGGAATTGGTATTTAAAACAGTCATCTTATAAGCAAATTTATTACAGACTTGAATGGAATATGACAGGGATACATAGCTAGATTTTGTTCCTACTGTGTGACTATTAGATGCAACAGGGTAATAGCACAATGGTAATGTGCTATTGCATAGGCATATATATATATAATGATGAAAGTTTACAGTTCAGTTTGACAGGTTTGAACACTGTCTAACCCATCCTGTGTGGTGGAATGTGACAGGGAAGACATAAATAGGTGTTATTATCCCCTGTAAAAGTATCCCACTGATTAGGGTACCAGCACAGTGTTGAAGCACCTAATTTTGGTAATTATAAAAAATTGTTTCCCGTGATGAGGACTCCTTAGATTTTAGGACAATATCCTAGTTTATTCTGGTACAATCTCCTAGTGTGTTCTGGTACAATATCCTAGTGTTTTTGTACAATATCCTGTGTTTTGGTTAAATATCCTTAAGTGTTTTGGTACAGTATCCTTCTGTGTTTTGATGCAATATATTTTTGTGTTTTAGTAAAATATTCATGTGTGTTTTGGAACAATATCGTTGAGCGTTTTGGTACAACATCCATATGTGTTTTAGTATCCATCTTTCCACATGTATGATACACACATCAGAATTATAATATGAAAAAACAAACCCAATGCTGAATATATCCATCTCGATTCACTACTGGAAAAAGACCTAATAAACCGAACTTGCTAAATAAACCAAACATCCTTAAAAACTGGTCTTTAATCATTATTTTGCAGGTTTATTGATGCCAATACCATGATCAAACACTACGATCCATCACTATGGTTGAATACGATCCACCAGTATCATCCAACACTGTGATCCAACAGTGTGATCCAACAATGTGATCGAGCACTCTAACCCACACTGGTTCTTCTACAAAAGCATCCAGTAATTTATCTCTTCAAGATAAGCAAAAGGATCCAATAACAGGAGCCTACAAAAGTACCTAACAAGAGGATGCAGCAGAACCATCTTACAAGAACCTCCAGTGCGTTCCTACAATCCACCTAGTCATATTAATTAGGTTCCTACAAAGATATCCATCGAGCGAATCAAAAGAATTCAAGAGGATCCTAAGAAAGGATCCAATGAGAGGACCCTAGAAAAGAATCCAACAAGAGACTCCAAAGAAAATAATGAAAAAAAGCGGATCTTATGTAAGAATCCATCAAACGGATCCTACAAAAGTAGGATCCAGCAAAGAGGATCCTACAAAAGATCCAACACCATGATAAGATCCAATACTGTCCAACACGGGTAACAAGCTGTGGTCTTTGACTCTGACATGGAATTGAAACTGTCTCTTCGCTTCACGCTACATTTAATATTATGCAGAGGGGGGGGTTTCTCCCCTGTGACATATGTAGGGGGCGTCCCCCCCGTGACTTGGAGGCCTCTCTACCTGTGTGAAGGTCACAATGTTGTGGGAGAATCTACCTTCCCGTGTTGGGTTACAATATATATTATGCGTAAGATCATTCATTTGTACAGAGAAAACAGTTGCATAGAGACAACTGAGCCAATAACAGCAATAATAATAATAAAATAATAATAATCATAATTAAATAAAGATTATAATATTAATAATAAATAATATTAATATTAGTAATTATATTAATAAGTAATAATAATAATAAAATAATAATAATAATAATAATAATAATAATAATAATAATAATAATCATAATAATTAATAATATAATACAATAATTATAATAATAATAATATTCAATAATAATAATAATAATATTCAATAATAATAATAATAATAATAATAATAATAATATTCAATAATAATAATAATAATATTCAATAATAATAATAATATTCAATAATAATAATAATAATAATAATAATAATAATAATAATAATAATAATAATAATAATAATAATAATAATATCTAACCACCTACACGTTTCTTTTATTTCTTCTGAATTAACTTGCAATATAATACAAACTCGTTTTTGTAAATTATTTAATGACGAAAAACTTGAAAACTTAACGCGATTATAAATCTTGATACTGATGTAAAAACGTCAAAAAACTTGTTCTGGTAAACCATTATCTACTTGAACTATGACAAAAATAAACCGTTTAACAATTAATTGTACGAATTATTTTAAGTCTTCGATTTGAAAGAAAAAAAAAATTTTTTTAATTTTATCGTTTTCTTAAAAAGCGGAAAAAAAAAACTTTTTTTTTTAAATCTCGTCAATAAAAAAAAATTATAATAAATTGTGTCTTGTGGCTATATTTCGCAAGTTATCAATATTTTTACAATCTTTAAATCTGACGTAACTCGGAGTGACCTGTCATCTCTCTTCTGTCTGTCTGTCCGTTAAATATAGTTCTGTCAAGCTTTTGGCGGCTGTCAATTTCCTGTTGAATCGGTGGCTCATTTTCTCTGAAAACGGTTTCGTTTCCTGTCACTTTCATCTATTTGCGGAGTAGCAGTGGGAGCAGGGAGAGTTTTCTACAGTGGTTCTGTCGTTCTAGCACGATGGACGGGACCCACTGAATATTTACGTACGTAGTTCTAGAAAGAGGGAGGTTGTAGCGTACCCATGAGGTTCTAGGAAGATGAAGGTTGTAGCATACCCTTGTGGTTCTAGGAAGAGGGAGGTTGTAGCGTACCCTTGTGGTTCTAGGAAGAGGGAGGTTGCAGCGTACCTTTGTGGTTCTAGGAAGAGGAAGGTTGTAGCGTACCCTTGTGGTTCTAGGAAGAGGGAGGTTGTAGCATACCCTTGTAGTTCTAGGAAGAGGAAGGTTGTAGCGTACCTTTGTGGTTCTAGGAAGAGGGAGGTTGTAGCGTACCCTTGTGGTTCTAGGAAGAGGGAGGTTGTTTCGTACCCTTGTGGTTCTAGAAAGAGGGAGGTTGTAGCGTACCCTTGTGGTTCTAGGAAGAGGGAGGTTGTAGCGTACCCTTGTGGTTCTAGGAAGAGGGAGATTGTAGCGTACCCTTGTGGTTCTAGGAAGAGGGAGCTTGTAGCGTACACTTGTGGTTCTAGGAAGAGGGAGATTGTTGCGTACCTTTGTGGTTCTTGAAAGAGGGAGGTTGTAGTGTACCCTTGTGGTTCTAGGAAGAGAGAGTTTGTAGCGTACCTTTGTGGTTCTAGGAAGAGGGAGGTTGTAGCGTACCCTTGTGGTTCTAGGAAGAGGGAGGTTGTAGCGTACCCTTGTGGTTCTTTAAAGATGGAGGTTGTAGAGTACCCTTGTGGTTCTTGAAAGAGGGAGGTTGTAGCGTACCCTTGTGGTTCTAGGAAGAGGGAGGTTGTAGCGTACCCTTGTGGTTCTAGGAAGAGGGAGGTTGTATCGTACCCTTGTGGTTCTAGGAAGAGGGAGGTTGTAGCGTACCCTTGTGGTTCTTGAAAGAGGGAGGTTGTAGCGTACCCTTGTGGTTCTAGGAAGAAAGAGGTTGTAGCGTACCATTGTGGTTCTAGGAAGAGGGATTTTGTAGCGTACCTTTGTGGTTCTAGGAAGAGGGAGGTTGTAGCGTACCCTTGTGGTTCTAGGAAGAGGGAGGTTGTAGTGTACCCTTGTGGTTCTAGGAAGAGGGAGGTTGTAGCATACCCTTGTGGTTCTAGGAAGAGGGAGGTTGTAGCGTACCCTTGTGGTTCTTTAAAGATGGACGTTGTAGCGTACCCTTGTGGTTCTTGAAAGAGGGACGTTGTAGCGTACCCTTGTGGTTCTAGGAAGAGGGAGGTTGTAGTGTACCCTTGTGGTTCTAGGAAGAGGGAGGTTGTAGCGTACCCTTGTGGTTCTAGGAAGAGGGAGGTTGTAGCGTACCCTTGTGGTTCTAGGAAGAGGGAGGTTGTAGTGTACCCTTGTGGTTCTAGGAAGAGGGAGGTTGTAGCGTACCCTTGTGGTTCTTTAAAGATGGACGTTGTAGCGTACCCTTGTGGTTCTTTAAAGATGGACGTTGTAGCGTACCCTTGTGGTTCTAGAAAGAGGGAGGTTGTAGCGTACCCTTGTGGTTCTAGAAAGAGGGAGGTTGTAGCGTACCCTTGTGTTTCTAGAAATAGGGAGGTTGTAGCGTACCCTTGTGGTTCTAGAAAGAGGGAGGTTGTAGCGTACCCTTGTGGTTCTAGGAAGTGGGAGGTAGTAGAGTACCCTTGTGGTTCTAGGAAGAGGGAGGTTGTAGCGTACCCTTGTGCTTCTAGGAAGATGGAGATTGTTGCGTACCCTTGTGGTGCTTGAAAGAGGAAGGTTGTAGTGTACCCTTGTGGTTCTAGGAAGAGGGAGTTTGTAGCGTACATTTGTGGTTCTTGAAAGAGGGAGGTTGTAGTGTACCCTTGTGGTTCTAGGAAGAAGGAATTTGTAGCGTACCTTTGTGGTTCTAGGAAGAGGGAGGTTGTAGCGTACCCTTGTGGTTCTTGAAAGTGGGAGGTTGTAGCGTACCCTTGTGGTTCTAGGAAGAGGGAGGTTGTAGCGTACCCTTGTGGTTCTTGAAAGTGGGAGGTTGTAGCGTACCCTTGTGGTTCTTGAAAGAGGGAGGTTGTAGCGTACCCTTGCGGTTATACGAAGAGGGAGGTTGTAGCGTACTCTTGTGGTTCTACTAAAAGGGAGGTTGTAGCGTACCCTTGTGGTTCTAGGAAGAGGGAGGTTGTAGCGTACCTTTGTGGTTCTACTAAGAGGGAGGTTGTAGCGTACCCTTGTGGTTCTAGGAAGAGGGAGGTTGCGTACCCATTTGGTTCTAGAAAGAGGGAGGTTGTAGCGTACCCTTGTGGTTCTAGGAAGAAGGAGGTTGTAGCGTACCCTTGTGGTTCTAGGAAAAGGGAGGTTGCAGCGCACCCTTGTGGTTCTAGGAAGAGGGAGGTTGTAGCGTACCCTTCTGGTTCTAGGAAGAGGGAGGTTGCAGCGCACCCTTGTGGTCCTAGGAAGGAGGAGGATGTAGTGTACCCTTGTGGTTCTAGGAAGAGGGAGTTTGTAGCGTACCTTTGTGGTTCTAGGAAGAGGGAGGTTGTAGTGTACCTTTGTGTTTCTAGGAAGAGGGAGGTTGTAGTGTACCTTTGTGTTTCTAGGAAGAGGGAGTTTGTAGCGTACCTTTGTGGTTCTAGGAAGAGGGAGGTTGTAGCGTACCCTTGTGGTTCTAGGAAGAGGGAGGTTGTAGCGTACCCTTGTGGTTCTAGGAAGAGAGACGTTGTAGCTTACCCTTGTGGTTCTAGGAAGAGGGAGGTTGTAGCGTACCCTTGTGGTTCTAGAAAGAGGGAGGTTGTAGCATACCCTTGTGGTTCTAGAAAGAGGGAGGTTGTAGCTTACCCTTGTGGTTCTAGGAAGAGGGAGGTTGTAGCGTACCCTTGTGGTTCTTGAAAGAGGGAGGTTGTAGCGTACCCTTGAGGTTCTAGGAAGAGGGAAGTTGCAGCGAACAGTTGTGGTTCTACTAAGAGGGAGGTTGTAGCGAACCCTTGTGGTTCTAGGAAGAGGGAGGTTGTTGCGTACTCTTGTGGTTCTAGGAAGAGGGAGGTTGTAGCGTACCCTTGTGGTTCTAGGAAGAGGGAGCTTGAAGCGTACTATTGTGGTTCTAGGAAGAGGGAGATTGTTGCGTACCTTTGTGGTTCTTGAAAGAGGGAGGTTGTAGTGTACCCTTGTGGTTCTAGGAAGAGCGAGTTTGTAGCGTACCTTTGTGGTTCTTGAAAGAGGGAGGTTGTAGTGTACCCTTGTGGTTCTAGGAAGAGGGATTTTGCAGCGTACCTTTGTGGTTCTAGGAAGAGGGAGGTTGTAGCGTACCCTTGTGGTTCTAGGAAGAGGGAGGTTGTAGCGTTCCCTTGTGGTTCTAGGAAGAGGGAAGTTGTAGCGTACCATTGTGGTTCTTGAAAGAGGGAGGTTGTAGCGTACTCTTGCGGTTCTACGAAGAGGGAGGTTGTAGCGTACCCTTGTGGTTCTACTAAAAGGGAGGTTGTAGCGTACCCTTGTGGTTCTAGGAAGAGGGAGGTTGTAGCGTACCCTTGTGGTTCTACTAAGAGGGAGGTTGTAGCGTACCCTTGTGGTTCTAGGAAGAGGGAGGTTGCGTACCCATTTGGTTCTAGAAAGAGGGAGGTTGTAGCGTACCCTTGTGGTTTTAGGAGGAGGGAGGTTGTAGCGTATCCTTGTGGTTCTAGGAAAAGGGAGGTTGTAGCGCACCCTTGTGGTTCTAGGAAGAGGGAGGTTGTAGCGTACCCTTCTGGTTCTAGGAAGAGGGAGGTTACAGCGCACCCTTGTTGTTCTAGGAAGAGGGAGGTTGTAGCGTACCCTTGTGGTTCTAGGAAGAGGGAGGTTGTAGCGTACCTTTGTGGTTCCAGAAAGAGGGAGGTTGTAGTGTACCTTTGTGGTTCTAGGAAGAGGGAGGTTGTAGTGTACCCTTGTGGTTCTAGGAAGAGGGAGTTTGTAGCGTACCTTTGTGGTTCTAGGAAGAGGGAGGTTGTAGTGTACCTTTGTGTTTCTAGGAAGAGGGAGGTTGTAGCGTACCCTTGTGGCTCTAGGAAAAGGGAGGTTGTAGCGTACCCTTGTTGTTCTAGAAACAGGGAGGTTGTAGCATACCCTTGTGGTTCTAGAAAGAGGGAGCTTGTAGCTTACCCTTGTGGTTCTAGGAAGAGGGAGCTTGTAGCTTACCCTTGTGGTTCTAGGAAGAGGGAGGTTGTAGCGTACCCTTGTGGTTCTTGAAAGAGGGAGGTTGTAGCATTCCCTTGTGGTTCTAGGAAGAGGGAGGTTGTAGCGTACCCTTGTGGTTCTTTAAGGATGGAGGTTGTAGCGTACCCTTGTGATTCTAAGAGGGAGGTTGTAGCGTACCCTTGTGGTTCTAGGAAGAGGTTGTTGCGTACCCTTGAGGTTCTAGAAAGAGGGAGGTTTTAGTGTACCCTTGTGGTTCTAGGAAGAGGGAGGTTGTATCATACCCTTGTGGTTCTAGGAAGAGGGAGGTTGTAGCGTACCCTTGTGGTTCTAGGAAGAGGGAAGTTGTAGCGTAAACTTGTGGTTCTACTAAGAGGGAGTTTGTAGCGTACCCTTGGGGTTCTAGGAAGAGGGAGGATGTTGCGTACCCTTGTGGTTCTAGAAATAGGGAGGTTGTAGCGTACCCTTGTGGTTCTAGAAAGAGGGAGGTTGTAGCGTACCCTTGTGGTTCTAGGAAGTGGGAGGTTGTAGCGTACCCTTGTGGTTCTAGGAAAAGGGAGGTTGTAGCGCACTCTTGTGGTTCTAGGAAGAGGGAGGTTGTAGCGTACCCTTCTGGTTCTATGAAGAGGGAGGTTGTAGAGTACCCTTGTGGTTCTAGAAAGAGGGAGGTTGTAGCGTACACTTCTGGTTCTAGGAAGAGGGAGGTTGCAGGGAACCCTTGTGGTTCTACTAAGAGGGAGGTTGTAGCGTACCCTTGTGGTTCTAGGAAGATGGAGGTTGTTGCGTACCCTTGTGGTTCTAGGAAGAGGGAGGTTGTAGCGAACCCTTGTGGTTCTAGGAAGAGTAAGCTTGTAGCGTACCATTGTGGTTCTAGGAAGAGGGAGATTGTTGCGTACCTTTGTGATTCTTGAAAGAGGGAGGTTGTAGTGTACCCTTGTGGTTCTAGGAAGAGGGAGTTTGTAGCGTACCTTTGTGGTTCTTGAAAGAGGGAGGTTGTAGTGTACCCTTGTGGTTCTAGGAAGAGGGAGTTTGTAGCGTACCTTTGTGGTTCTAGGAAGAGGGAGGTTGTAGCATACCCTTGTGGTTCCGTACCCTTGTGGTTCTTGAAAGTGGAAGGTTGTAGCGTACCCTTGTGGTTCTTGAAAGAGGGAGGTTGTAGCGAACCCTTGTGGTTCTAGGAAGAGGGAGGTTGTAGCGTACCCTTGTGGTTCTAGGAAGAGGGAGGTTGAAGCGTACCCTTGTGGTTCTAGGAACAGGGAGGTTGTAGCGTTCCCTTGTGGTTCTACTAAGAGGGAGGTTGTAGCGTACCCTTGTGGTTCTAGGAAGAGGGAGGTTGTTGCGTACCCTTGTGGTTCTAGAAAGAGGGAGGTTGTAGCGTACCCTTGTGGTTCTAGGAAGAGGGAGGTTGTAGCGTACCCTTGTGGTTCTAGGAAAAGGGAGGTTGTAGCGTACCCTTGTGGTTCTTGAAAGTGGGAGGTTGTAGCGTACCCTTGTGGTTCTTGAAAGAGGGAGGTTGTAGCGTACCTTTGTGGTTCTAGGAAGAGGGAGGTTGTAGCATACCCTTGTGGTTCTAGGAAGAGGGAGGTTGTTGCGTACCCTTGTGGTTCTAGAAAGAGGGAGGTTGTAGCGTACCCTTGTGGTTCTAGAAAGAGGGAAGTTGTAGCGTACCCTTGTGGTTCTAGGAAGAGGGAGGTTGTAGTGTACCCTTGTGGTTCTAGGAAGAGGGAGGTTGTAGCATACCCTTGTGGTTCTAGGAAGAGGGAGGTTGGTTGTAGCGTACCCTTGTGGTTCTTTAAAGATGGAGGTTGTAGCGTACCCTTGTGGTTCTACTAAGAGGGAGGTTGTAGCGTACCCTTGAGGTTCTAGGAAGAGGTTGTTCCGTACCCTTGTGGTTCTAGAAAGAGGGAGGTTGTAGCGTACCCTAGTGGTTCTAGAAAGAGGAAAGTTGTAGCGTACCCTTGTGGTTCTAGGAAGAGGGAGGTTGTAGCATACCCTTGTGGTTCTAGGAAGAGGGAGGTTGTAGCGTACCCTTGTGGTTCTTTAAAGATGGAGGTTGTAGCGTACCCTTGTGGTTCTTGAAAGAGGGAGGTTGTAGCGTACCTTTGTGGTTCTAGGAAGAGGGAGGTTGTAGCGTAAACTTGTGGTTCTACTAAGAGGGAGGTTGTAGCGTACCCTTGGGGTTCTAGGAAGAGGGAGGATGTTGCGTACCCTTGTGGTTCTAGAAATAGGGAGGTTGTAGCGTACCCTTGTGGTTCTAGGAAGTGGGAGGTTGTAGCGTACCCTTGTGGTTCTAGGAAGAGGGAGGTTGTAGCGTACCCTTGTGGTTCTAGGAAGATTGAGATTGTTGCGTACCCTTGTGGTGCTTGAAAGAGGAAGGTTGTAGTCTTCCCTTGTGGTTCTAGGAAGAGGGAGTTTGTAGCGTACCTTTGTGGTTCTTGAAAGAGGGAGGTTGTAGTGTACCCTTGTGGTTCTAGGAAGAGGGAATTTGTAGCGTACCTTTGTGGTTCTAGGAAGAGGGAGGTTGTAACGTACCCTTGTGGTTCTTGGAAGAGGGAGGTTGTAGCGTACCCTTGTGGTTCTAGGAAGAGGGAGGTTGTAGCGTACCCTTGTGGTTCTTGAAAGTGGGAGGTTGTAGCGTACCCTTGTGGTTCTAGGAAGATGGAGGTTGTAGCGTACCCTTGTGGTTCTAGGAAGAGGGAGGTTTTAGCGTACCCTTGTGGTTCTAGGAAGAGGTTGTTGCGTACCCTTGTGGTTCTAGAAAGAGGGAGGTTGTAGCGTACCCTTGTGGTTCTAGAAAGAGGGAAGTTTTAGCGTACCCTTGTGGTTCTAGGAAGAGGGAGGTTGTAGCATACCCTTGTGGTTCTAGGAAGAGGGAGGTTGTAGCGTACCCTTGTGGTTCTTTGAAGATGGAGGTTGTAGTGTACCCTTGTGGTTCTTGAAAGAGGGAGGTTGTAGCCTACCCTTGTGGTTCTATGAAGAGGGAGGTTGTAGCGTAAACTTGTTGTTCTACTAAGAGGGAGGTTGTAGCGTACCCTTGGGGTTGTAGGAAGAGGGAGGATGTTGCGTACCCTTGTGGTTCTAGAAATTGGGAGGTTGTAGCGTACCCTTGTGGTTCTAGAAAGAGGGAGGTTGTAGCGTACCCTTGTGGTTCTAGGAAGTGGGAGGTTGTAGCGTACCCTTGTGGTTCTAGGAAGAGGGAGGTTGTAGCGTACCCTTGTGGTTCTAGGAAGAGGGAGATTGTTGCGTACCCTTGTGGTGCTTGAAAGAGGAAGGTTGTAGTGTTCCCTTGTGGTTCTAGGAAGAGGGAGGTTGTAGCGTACCTTTGTGGTTCTAGGAAGAGGGATGTTGTAGCGTACCTTTGTGGTTCTTGAAAGAGGGAGGTTGTAGTGTACCCTTGTGGTTCTAGGAAGAGGGAATTTGTAGCGTACCTTTGTGGTTCTAGGAAGAGGGAGGTTGTAGCGTACCCTTGTGGTTCTAGGGAGATGGAGGTTGTAGCGTACCCTTGTGGTTCTAGGAAGAGGGAGGTTGTAGCGTACCCTTGTGGTTCTACTAAGAGGGAGGTTGTAGCGTACCCTTGTGGTTCTAGGAAGAGGGAGGTTGTAGCGTACCCTTGTGGTTCTAGGAAGAGGGAGGTTGTAGCGTACCCTTGTGGTTCAAGGAAGAGGGTGGTTGTAGCGTACCCTTGTGGTTCTATGAAGAGGGAGGTTGTAGTGTACCTTTGTGGTTCTAGGAAGAGGGAGGTTGTAGTGTACCCTTGTGGTTCTAGGAAGAGGGAGTTTGTAGCGTACCTTTGTGGTTCTAGGAAGAGGGAGGTTGTAGTGTACCCTTGTGGTTCTAGGAAGAGGGAGTTTGTAGCGTACCTTTGTGGTTCTAGGAAGAGGGAGGTTGTAGTGTACCCTTGTGGTTCTAGGAAGAGGGAGTTTGTAGCGTACCTTTGTGGTTCTAGGAAGAGGGAGGTTGTAGCGTACCCTTGTGGTTCTGGGAAGAGGGAGTTTGTAGCGTACCTTTGTGGTTTTAGGAAGAGGGAGGTTGTAGCGTACCCTTGTGGTTCTAGGAAGAAGGAGGTTGTAGCGTACCCTTGGGGTTCTAGGAAGAGGGAGGTTGTAGCGTACCCTTGTGGTTCTTGAAAGAGGGAGGTTGTAGCGTACCCTTGTGGTTCTAGGAAGAGGGTGGAGGCCCAGTGAATGTCTCCCTCTGTGGTTTTAGGAACAGGGAGCTTGAAGTTTACTCATGGAGTTCTGGGAAGTTGAAGGGAGCCTGGAAGGATTTATTTCTGCTTTTCCAGAAATAGAGAGGATAGGAAAGGATTACTGTTCATTCTGGAAACGACTGTTGAAAAGGCATTGTAAGTGGAATATATGTAAAACTTCGATAGAGATCGGTCAGAAGACCAAACTAACCATACCACGGGTGGGGTTAGAACCCGCGATCAGAGAGTCATAAAACTCCAGACCGACGCGCTAGCCACTGGACTCTCTGATCCCGGGTTCTATCTCCGTCCGTGGTATGGTTTGCAATCGTCTCATTACGATTTCGTAAGTCAAGACTGAACAAAGGCTGTGAGATCTTTGCCTAGCCTAGGACAAGTCGGACAGATGGACGAAACAGGTGTTACCTCCACAATCACAGATATAACACACTTAATTCCAGTAGTTATGCACGACGTTAGAAAGGGCATTGCAGTTTAGAATGGTAGGCTAAAAAGGAGAAGGCCTATACAGACAATAATTGAGACTATGGTTACGATCAGAATTAAAACTGCAAAATACACCCGTTAAGTAGAAGGCAAAAGATAAATGGTTCAGAGAACCGACAAGTTGATAAATTAGACACATGTGCAACACTTGGGTATCTTTAATGAGGAAACGTTTCGCGCCACAGTGGTTTCATCAGTCCATACAAAGGAGAATGGTGAAGAACAGGAGGAGTTTGAGGTAATCAGTCCCTCAGCCTTAAGTAATGTAACCAGTCCAAGGTTGAGGGAATAAATACCCGAAACTCCTACTGTTCTTCACCATTCTCCTTTGTATGGACTGATGACGCCACTGTGTGGCGAAAAGTTTTCTCATTAAAGATACCCAAATGTTGCACATGTGTAATTTATCAAGAAGATTAAAAACTAATTAGCTAAACAATGTATCACTTACCCGAGGTTTGTTGACGACTGTGTGGAAGTGGCTGATAATGGCAGTAGTTGTTTAACGTTAATAAGAAAACCTTCAACTCACGATCCTGTGCAATTAAATGCTCATAAATCTGTGTTCATCTTGTGTATGTAAGTCATTTA
>NC_091382.1:7577454-7579954 GCF_038502225.1 Cherax quadricarinatus
CACCCCCTATATTTTTAAGCTACATGTGAACTTTATTAATAGACAGAATACATTGATAGAAAACACAAACGTGAATACATTGGTACAGTGTATCAAAGGTTATGAATCTACTTCAGCTCCTCCGAAGCTGGACGCGAGCCCAGTATGTAGCATGCATTTCCCTCTGGATGGCCACGCTGAGGCACTGGAACATGAAAGTGGCTGCCCTTGGGTCCCTGGTTGTGTCGATGAGTCTGGAACCCAGTTCTTTAAGGAAACTTGTGGCATGTTTTCCCCATGATCCCAAGTTCTCTGATCCCACTGGGACAAATTGATATTGTTGGCTGATGTCCCTGTACTTGCTGATCTTGTAGTCCTCTCTGTGGTCAGCAGCTCCTCCCTGTCGCCCGACACTGTTATGGATATAGGTGTCAGCCAGTGTGGACACACAGATATAGTCCCATGCTAAGAGCTTGCCATTCTTCCAAGGATAGATGGTGATCCCGTCGGGGCGGTTTGTTGGGTTGTGGGTATTGTTGGCTGCTAGTGATCGGGGCTCCCTCTCAGCTGGGCATCCAGCTGTACCAAGGGCTCTCTTTATGAGATCGTTGACCTCATTGTGTCTTGCATGCCAACCTTTGGTTTTGGAACAGTTAAGATCATGTAGACCATATTGGTCGGCTTGCACATCTCGGCAAATACACGGAATGTATATTCCGTGTGAATTGGGGCCATTTCAATACGGAGGGTCTTTGGGTCGAGGAGCGTTCCCACTGCCGATATGGGAACTGTTTGGAGGAAGTCCCCGGAGTGATGTGCGCTCACAGCTAGGAGACGGACAATCTCCCTGTCTGATGTTGCAGCCCTGAGCATATTGGCAAGCACCTTTTCAGCGATGGGACCATCCCAGCTTGACTGTTTGTAAGCCAGTTCTGCACTAGGGTTTGGTGTTGGAGCAGCAAAAGTCTCCCATTCAGTGATGGCACTGGCATAGTTAGGGTCCTGTATTCCTGCTGAGTCACTGAAGTTGTTAGGAAAAATTTGTCTTATTAACTCGTTTGATTCTATGGAAGAGGCTTTTAAAGCTGGTAGGTCAATCTGGGAGGATCTGCGTACTCCCAGCCCCCCCAAGCCTGACCGGAAGTGAGGCTTGCAACCACTGTTCCCAAGTACTAAGATTCCAAGAAGTTACTGTGTCTGACAGGATTGTAGATGAATGGTTCAAAGAACCGACATGTTGTTAAATTAGAGATATGTGCAACTCTTGGGTATCTTTATTGAGGAAACGTTTCGCCACACAGTGGCTTCATCAGTCCAATAAAGATACCCAAGAGTTGCATATGTGTCTAATTTAACAAGATGTCGGTTCTTTGAACCATTCATCTACAATCCTGTCAGACACTGCAACTTCTTGGGATCTTAATACTTGGGAATTCTTCGCTTGCCTAACCCTTGGGCACGACCTGCTTCCACATTGGACAAATGTGACACCACCTACGACTGCTGCACCTCTCCTGCCATACGGTTTATAAACTGCTTCTCCGCTCCTATGCCGTATTCTATTCAAGATTGATGGACTGACCACATCGACTCAAGGCTGAGGGACTGATTACCCCATTCTCCTCCTGTTCTTCAAGTTTATCCTTTGTATGGACTGATGAAGCCACTGTGTGGCGAAACGTTTCCTCAATAAAGATACCCAAGAGTTGCACATGTGTCTAATTTAACAACCACTGTTCCTCTTCAAGTGAAAGATTCAATACACTCTCTAGCATGGTCTTAAGGAGTCATATTCCTCGAGTTTCGGACCGCTGAAGGCTGGGGAGCATTTCAGAAAGTAGGTAAGTTTTGGGGCTGACAGGCACTTACTAAGTAGGTAGAAGGAATCATGTGTATTGATATCTTTCATCGTCCGGAGGTCTGAGATTTTTTTTCTAGGATCAGATCGATAGCATTGAACCCAAGAGGAGCGCTAAGTAGAGTGCTGTTGGCTGGATCAATGGCTCGTGCTCCTGTTAAAACAGCACTAATATTCTGGATCATCTGTTGATTGGTAGAAACTATTTCACATTTGGTGGTGTTTAAAGAAAGGCCCAGGCTTTCTACCATGTCTTTAATTTTTCTGATGTCTTCTAGGAGAGATTCTGTTGTGCCAGCCAGGGTACCGTCGTCCAGGGACCAGATATTGAGCTAACTGGAGAGTGCTTCTGTGACTTCCTTGATGACCAGACAGAATAGAAAGTGGGCGACAAGGTCCCCATGTTGCACACCCTCACACTAGTCAATTTCATGGTCCCCAAACAACAGTCTAGAAGTCACACTATAACACGATTCTGTGAAAGGATAGAGGGAAGGGAAGTTTCTAGAAACTGCTTGGAGAGCAGCATCCCTTCTAAGTTGAAAACGATGACAAAGTCCAATTTGATCAAGGCATTCTCATTGGACATGTTGCCGATATATACTCGTGCTGCGTGGGCACCTGCTTCACAGATTTGTTGAACATCAAAACCGAGCTGAGTTG
>NC_091382.1:7584954-7597454 GCF_038502225.1 Cherax quadricarinatus
GAGTGAATGGAGACGAATCGTACTTGGGACTTGACGATCTGTTGGAGTGTGAGCAGGGTAATATTTAGTGAAGGGATTCAGGGAAACCGGTTATTTTCATATAGTCGGACTTGAGTCCTGGAAATGGGAAGTACAATGCCTGCACTTTAAAGGAGGGGTTTGGGATATTGGCAGTTTGGAGGGATATGTTGTGTATCTTTATATGTGTATGCTTCTAAACTGTTGTATTCTGAGCACCTCTGCAAAAACAGTGATAATTTGTGAGTGTGGTGAAAGTGTTGAATGATGATGAAAGTATTTTCTTTTTGGGGATTTTCTTTCTTTTTTGGGTCACCCTGCCTCGGTGGGAGACGGCCGACTTGTTGAAAAAAAAAAGTATATATATTTGTCGTGCCGAATAGGCAGAACTTGCGATCTTGGTTTAAATAGCAACACTCATCTTGCCATATAGGACAAGCAAAAATTTGTGTATGTAATAATGTCGCCAAAATCATTCTGAACCTAACGAAAAATTTATATTTCACTGTGTTTGTTTAGTATTAAATTATTGTAAACAAATCTAAAATATATTTAGTTGGGTTAGGCTAAAATAAATTGCTCTTGTTATAATAAGGCTAGGTAAGTTTTCTAAGATTCCTTTGGAGCAAAATTATAAATTTTTACATTAACATTAATGAAAAAAATATATTTTTAAACGCATAAGAGAAAATTTCAGAAAGGACTTAATTTTAAACAAGTTCTTGCTAATTGACCAGTTTTACATATTTGGCACGACATTATATATATATATATATATATATATATATATATATATATATATGCAAGACAAGCCACGGGGAGAGTGGAAATCTTTAGCTCAAGTACTTTCACACTTCTTAGTGCGTCATCAGAAGATATGCAATGCTGTAAGGCAGCGACGTTGCATAGCTCCTGATGACGCACTGAGAAGAGCGAAAGATCTTGAGCTAAAGACTTCCACTCCCCCCGTGGCTTGTCTTGCATAGTTAAGTTGTAATTAACAACTGTCGATGAATAAGCAGAAGAGTGAACAAGTGACTCGAAACGCGGGCCGGAAATTGACAGTCCAACATTGTACCATCTAGGCTAAGCCAGACCTCTAATAGGAAGGATTCAGTGGTAATACTTTCTACCCCGTTACATACTATTTTGATAGGGTATTCTGGCTAAAACATACACACTTACAAAATTAAGTGAGCAATTTCTCCACCGCAAATTGAACTTCATCCTTTTCTAGCGCGGTTGTGGCCTCTCATTATTCACTTCGACTGTTCCGAGTGATGTACGTGAACAGTAACTCCATGTGGGCTGGCCAGTCAGAAATTTATTACGCTGTTTAGTATATATTTTTTAAAACACTAAACAACAGATTATTTTAAATCTGTCATATTTATGTAAAATAGCGTCGTGTAAAAGCAAGTACCATTCTGATATTATATTTCACATTATCCTGGAAGTTTGGACAATGTTGATGGAGTGTGTTTACAGTTATGGTGAGTCAAGAGGTAAAGGTATGTTTTCTAACACCTGTTCATTTAGCTCTTAGTAGGCACCGGGGTGTTAGTGAATTGTTGTGGGCAGCATCCCGGGGGCGGGATGATAATAGTCTGGGCTTTGAAATGAGCTGAGAAAGAATTACAGCTTCCAGTCTGCAGATGCTATGGTATATAAATTATTAGTGATGTCTGTCTGCCTCTCTCTCTCTCTCTCTCTCTCTCTCTCTCTCTCTCTCTCTCTCTCTCTCTCTCTCTCTCTCTCTCTCTCTCTTTCTTTCTTTCTTTCTGTCTCTCCCACGAAGTATTCATAGGGTCACCTCTAACCACTTCTATTCACTATTTCCAAAACAAGAAATACTGTATTTCCTTTCTGACATTCTTAAAAAAATGAAATTTTGCCTTAGTGCATTTGATGTGGCTGGCATCATCATTGGTCCTTGTTACTATGCAAGCAAGCTGTTTGTAAACAAACCTCAACTGATTTCTGGTCGACCTCTTCTCATCCATAGACTGTGAGGTGACAGTACTCTCGTGACCATGTATTAGCCAGACGAGACACACACACACACACACACACACACACACACACACACACACACACACTATGCCTCTCTCTAAATTTTCAGACCTACTCAACTATAGTGTACCAACTGATGGACTGCACGTATACTTAAATTCCGAAATCTTCCTGAACTCCCTGATGCCTTCACTCTCTCTGGTAAATACTGATCAACTCTACCTCTTTAGCGCCTAATGATACTTACATGTGAAACAACACATGTTGGATAATAGAATTTTTATTGTGGTAGCGTTCTGTCAAGATGTTTATCTTCAAATTTCTTAAAAGTGCAAAATGTTGTCCTAATCTTGTCTAGTTCTCCAACTAGCTGTCGAAAGCTTTTTTCAATAAACCCTTGGCCTGTTTTGTGTGTGTGTGTGTGTGTGTGTGTGTGTGTGTGTGTGTGTGTGTGTACTCATCTATTTGTACTCATTTGTGGTTGCAGGGATCAAGTCATAGCTCCTGATCATGCCTCCTCGCCGGTTGCTTCTAGGTCCACTCTCTCCCTGCACCAAGTGCTTTATCGTATATCTCTAAATGAATGTGTGTGTGTGTGTGTGTGTGTGTGTGTGTGTGTGTGTGTGTGTGTGTGTGTGTGTGTGTGTGTGTGTGTGTGTGCGCCTGGTACATGAACTGAGGGGAGTGTTTGAGTGCGCCCGAGGTGTACAGCGCTGAGGGTGTGCGAGGGGAGAAATTATGTTTAATATGACCAGGAATATGTGTGAGGGGAATCACCATTACTGTCTGTGTTGTGTTGGCGAGGGGAAAACGAAATTATTGTTTTCTATTAATGCCAGAGGAAACTATATACTGTTTTGTGTAGGTGTTTTATAAGGAATTGATGTTACAAGAAATTATATACTGTTTTGTGAAGGTATTGGTCTTAATTAATGTCTTGTTAACCATCATTGGTATAAATGTTATGGGACACTGCTAGGACACCATACTAGGACACATCACTGGGACTCCTAGGACACCTGTCTATTACTTTTAGGACACCTTATTGTTACGACTTTGATATCGTAACTGCTGTCTTGGGGCTATACAATTACTCTGAAAACACAGCGATCATTGGGCCAGCATGTACTCGTACAAATTAAGCATGAGTACAAATAATTAACATTGTTTAAGGGCACAAAAACTCAGCTATACAAAAATATATAATAGTAACTTACACTCAAACTTACAATCTACTACTAAAAACCACCACACTTCAGTTCATATTAACTCTCTAGTACACTGGTACTAATGAGTTATATGAAATAAATGAACATTTACGAACAGGGAGGCTCCCTCCTCTTCACTTCTGCCTGGTAGACTAATTTCCAGCAGGCAAAACACCATACAGTACTCTCGTACAAGACTGCCATCCCCACGAGCCCCTTTGGGGCGGGGCAGATGGCAGACCAGAGGCCTAGCTTCTCCCTACGAGCCCCGTGAGGGCGGGGAATGTGGCTAGGCCTGGGGATAGTTGGTCCCAAAGATGAGGAGGTACTTGTACCTCCTCCCATGGCAGACTTAAGTCTCGAGACACTCCCCAGATAGGGAGCCAAGGCCGGGTCACCACTACTTGGAAAAGACCCGGGCCGGGAGAATACCGGCGAATAATAAAAAAAAAAAGCACTCTCGTGTAAACAGGCCTCATCATGAGCATCGAAATGGTATAAAATACCGACAAGTTGTTAGGTAAGATACATATGCAACAGTTAGGTATCTTTAATTTGAAACGTTTCGCCTACACAGTAGGCTTCTTCAGTAGAGTACAGAAAAGTTGATAGAAGCAGAAGACGTGAAGACGATGTAATCAGTCCATCACCCTTGAAGTTTTGAGGTGGTCAGTCCCTCAGTCTGGAGAAGATACCTAACTGTTGCATGTGTGTCTTACCTAACAGGCGTCAGCATACCAGGGCCTTACAAATAAACATGAAAGCACCAGAAAATACATAAAATAAAGTTGATAAATTAGACACATGTGCAACACTTGGGTATCTTTATTGAGGAAACGTTTCGCCACACAGTGGCTTCATCAGTTCATATAAAGGAGAACGGGGAAGAACAGGAGGAGTTTGAGGTAATCAGTCCCTCAACCTACTCAAACTACCGTCCAAACATGATGACTTCACCCCCGTCACCACCCGTCTCGTACCGAACTAAACACACCTCTCACCTGCTGCTGTCCTGGCCACTGCCTGACTGACAGGAATAAAACGCGTTCCTTTACAAAGAATAATACTCGTCAACTTTCCGTATACTACACGGTAAATGACGTTATATATGGAGCGTTATATATTTTTTTTCTGTAGCACACTGCATAACACTTACGAACATAAGAATGGAGGAACAATGCAAGAGGCCTACTGACTAGGTCTCCTATGGCACCCTAACAAGTGTGTACCAACTTCCACCAACTTTTCTCTACTCGACTGAAGAAGCCTACTGTGTAGGCGAAACGTTTCGAAATAAAGATACCTAACTGTTGCATGTGTGTCTTACCTTAATATTCACACCCAAATAGAACTCCCAAGGCACCTTCCTAGGGCTCTCAGCTAGGAATCCTGTTAGGACACGCTGCTAGGAATCCTAGGACAATGGAAATATATTTGACTTATACGATAATTTAGCCTTAGGAAATTGATATCAGAGACATTGAGAGACAGAGAGAGAGAGAGTGAGAGACTGACGAATGGAAAGAGAGAAATGAAGTAATTTAAATAGAAGAAGAAATGAAGAACAATGCTAAATTCTACTCCGCCACTTTTCTCCACCTTTTCTCCCTACTCCTCTTTTTATCACCTTCTTTCCGTTATCTCCTTTAACCCTGATATTTTCTAGTCTCCCTTTATCACTTTTCCCTTGCACCATTAAATTTTATCGTTATCTTCCTTTGGTGGATTCCTTTATTATCTTTCATTAATCTTTCCATTTTTATTCCATCTCTCTCTTTTATCACTGTCTTCCATCTTACCCTGTCACCTTTTTTTTACACAGGGTTTGACAAGGTTAAGGATCCCTAGCTTTATTGACAAGCTATTTACAGGTTAAGGATTCCTAACTTTATTGACAAGCTAAGAGCTGTTACCTACATCAGCTCATTTGAAAGCATTTTTATTGTTATAAGACATACAAGTAGGGAACAGGATGAAGTTGGAGCCATCTGTGGGCAAGCATTTTCATTTGATCAACTGACTTTATCTCGTTGACATCATTATGCTGTACGAATGTTTTCCATACTCGAGTCATCCTGGGTATATGTGATCTCAGATGGAGTAATGTTCTGGAGAAGGGTACAGCCAGAGTGAAGTTGCTGCTTTCTGCCCGTCTTGTGGTATAAAAGCTTGTTTCACGCTGTCCTCGAAGTGGATCCAAGTGTGGTACTTTGACAATATTGGCCTTATACTTAACAGTAAGGCCACCCACATCCCTCCTGTGCTGAAGGCTCTGCTGAAATGACAGATCTATCCAGGATGGGTCCAGGCGAGAGATGAGATGTCTTGCTCTGTTCTCTACTCTGTCAAGCAGTCGCAGATGCAAGGGAGAAGCAGGCAACTAAGAAAGTGGATCATACTTGCGTACTTGTGCCTCGTACAGAATCTTGCAACCCCTACTGTCAAGCAGATGCGAGATACAGCGAAGTACAGTCTCTGTATGTATAATGTTCGCAAAGACCAGGGTCCTGGCACGGGTCTTAATCTTACGATGACCCGTCTCTGGCTCCCGATATGACTTATGTGCTGCAGACAGGTGAGGTGAAGCAGTGGTAGGCAGAGTCACCGCTGGAGAAACACCACTAGTGGGAGTAGATCGGGCCTATAGGTTAGGCAAGCTATGAAGAATTCCCTGCATCAAATCGTGATAGGCCTTGGTATTAAGTATTGGGAAGATACCTTTTAGGAAGGTTAAAGGTTATCCAAAGGCAGATTGTGATCTTCAGACGTTAGACTGAAATTTAACCTTCAGGCATCAGACCGAACTTTAACCTTCAGACGTCAGGCCGAACTTTAACCTTCAGACGTCAGACCGAACTTTAACCTTCAGACGTCAGACCGAACTTTAACCTTCAAACATCAGACCGAGCTTTTACCTTCAGACATCAGACCGAACCTTAACCTTCAGACATCAGACCGAACCTTAACCTTCAGACGTCAGACCGAACTTTAACCTTCAGATCAGACTGAACTCTTACCTTCAAACGTTACCTTCGTGACATCAGGAGACCTGAATATGAATTTTGATGGTTTTCGAGACCCCAGATTGATCTTTTTTTACGGTCAAAGAACGTCAGAAGAAATTGCTTTATGGTCTTTAGGGAGTCTGCCAGACCTTCAGAAGTTAATTCATAGGCGTCTGCAAGACTGCAAGGTCAACAGCATTAAGGTCGTAACTGCTATATTGGTTTCCATATCACACATGACAAAAAGACACAATATCGTAACTAGAATAATACACAAATTGATTGATAAATTAGACACATGTGCAACATTTCGGTATCTTTATTGAGGAAACGTTTCGCCACACAGTGGCTTCATCAGTCCTTTACAAAGAAGAACTGTGAGGAACAGAAGGATGATGGACTGATTACATTGACCCAAGGCTGAGGGACTGATTACCGCTAACTCCTTCTGATCTTCACCATTCTTCTTTATATAGGACTGATGATGCCACTGCGTGGCGAAACGTTTCCACAATACACATACCCAGGTGTTGCACATGTGTCTAATCAACTTGTCGATTCTCTGAACATCTACACTTCTGCGTCGTCCCTTTATCCTTACATTCCTATTATGGTATTTATCAACACTGCGCTAGCCAAGGATTCGAACCCATGGTGTACTTGCCCGCCATTGTGAGCGAAAACCACATGACGCCTTAACCCGTCACAGTGGCGGGCCAGTACATCATGGGTTCGAATCCTTGGCTAGCGCAGTGTTATTGATCACTACCACTAGTTCGTGGCTACAATATTATGGAATATATTGATCTCAGGCCAACGTTGGTCCTACTACCGCCAGGACCACAGTTCTAACCCCTGTCCATCATTTTATTTATTCATTTACAGTGATTTTTACGACTTAAATTGAATTCATATTGATGTTAAATGAACGTCATGACTGGTTTAATTAATAACGACTTAAATTGAGTCCATATTGATGTTAACGTCACGACTGGTTTAATTTAGTTTTGCATAATTGATGATAAATTTTTCCCTATTTATGATAAATGCCAGAGGTAGAAAAAACTATTTTAAAAACATAGGGCAGGAAAATAATACTGGCAGTAAGACTGATGTAGTCACCAAAAAATCTTGCATATAAGAGAAACGTAATGACGACGTTTCGGTCTTCCCGGACCATTGTCAAGTCACAATTGGGCCCAGAAGAGTTGAGAAGGCCGGAAGACAATTGGAAAAGGTTTGGGTGAAGGAGAGATTTGTAGTACTAGTAGTAAAAGTAGGGGCAGTAGTATTGGTAGTAGCAACAGTGGTGGTCGACGAAGAATTATCGGCACTACCAGTAGTAGTAGTAGTAGTAATGAGGTAGTAGCAGTAGCGGGTAATTTGTGTATTGTTCCAGCCACGGTATTGTGCCTTTTATTTAAGCCTCTGAAGCTTGCATCGTTCACGTGACTCCATCACAGGTGTTGAAAGTAACATACTACTGTACAGGTGTTTTAATTATCCACCATCAGAAGTCAATCCGCGTTCATCTGGCGCTGCGAGACGCATTTAGAACTTCTATCTTGGGTCGTCGGAGGCCACGCCAGGTCATCATTAGTCACACTGTTTTCAAGCTCTCGTGAGGTCACCATACCGCCGCGAATAGGATAGTTCTTCGCTCGGATGGTTGTTGACGAAAGAATGAACCATCCGTGAAGTACGAAGGACTTAAGAGCTTGTGGCTATTTATATAGCTGTGGAAGCCTGTGAATATATGCTCAATAGATATCTCCAGCCGTCTACTCTCTTCCAGACTTCTACACTGACAGCAACGGCACAAACTTCTCCATCACATCTTACTGCCAAAGAAAATTTAAATTTATTTCTGAAAGCAAAGCACGAAGCTGGTGGGCTGTTGAACCCACGACGAACGAGTCGTGAAACGAATGGCTCACGCACTGCATTTGATTTATTACGATTTCGTGACCCAGTTGTTTCTAACGCCTCTCAGTGTGTATACACTTTTCTCTCCTAATAAAAAAGAGGCATATACTCTGAGAGGTTTATGTCTCTATGTTGGTTTAGAAAAGCACGTAAACAAACACTGACATATTTATTTGAAAACGTTTCGGTCCTGGGACCTCGAGAAGTGATCAAGGTCCCAAGACCGAAACGTTTTCTAATAAATATGCCACAGTGTTTGCTTACGTGTCTTTCTAAACCAACTTGTCGGTATTTATTGCCAAGGTTTATTCCATGTCTCTCTGTATACCTAGAGAGGATCCTGTAATCCCCTTTAAAGGGATTGAAATATTTTTGACTAGCGGGAAACAGGTTGTATACAACCCTAATTACCCTCGTGGAGTTGACACGCTTAAAACCCCATTAACCATCCATATAATTACTGAATTCGTGGGCTGGCGTTAAACCCGTAAGTGTCATACAGCGTCTGAGGGACGAGAAGCAATCAGGTATATTTCAAGGAATGGGAGGATACCTCCATTGCCTTAGATCAAGAGTCTTCAAAAGTCCTTTAGCTTCAAGATACATATTTCGAAAGGATAAAATAATGGAAAAGAAACACTGCCATTGTGGCAATAAGACACACATGATTTTTTTAAACAATAGATTAAAACCCAATCCTAGAATTGACAAAACCACAAGTGGAGAAACGTTTTCAATAAACATTTCCATTGTATATTTAAATTTCCATTGTATATATAAATTTCACTCCCAACATTTTTCCGTATAGATATATACCTGCATTTATATACCACTGGTAGAACGTACGATAAGTATGTATTTACACAATATGTGGTTCATATCCTTTTCAACATGTGCAACAGTTAGGTATCTTTATTCCGAAACGTTTCGCCTACACAGTAGGCTTCTTCAGTCAGATACAGAGGCAGCAGAAGCAGTAGAGCTGGAAAGACGATGCAATCAGTCCATCATCCTTGAAGACACAGTCTTGTGGTGGTCAGTCTTACAGCATTTTATTGGAAAGACGTTTCGCCCACGACTAAGTCCTGGTGAGCGAAACGTCTTGGGTAACCACACTTCGTGGTAAATGTCGAGGCGCTCCAGGGTCGACTTTCAATATTACCCAGACAGTCTGGAGTTGCCCCGACACCCCTTCGGCTGTCGCTTCGTCTGGTTGCAAGGTGAAACATCACATCCTTGTATTAATTTTAATATCTATAAGCAAAATGCGTTTGATTTTTAGAGAGAGAGAGAGAGAGAGAGAGAGAGAGAGAGAGAGAGAGAGAGAGAGAGAGAGAGAAGGAGAGAGAGCATACAAAAACTTGCAAAAGTTTAGCTGCATAATTTAGCAGCCTCACACAATACAGTCACCAGCACCACACAATAAAGTCACCAGCACCACACATTACAGTCACCAGCACCACACAATAAAGTCACCAGCACCACACATTACAGTCACCAGCACCACACATTACAGTCACCAAACACATTACAGTCACCAGCACCACACATTAGCTGTCATAATTTAGCAGCACTACACACAACCACACATACAGTCACCGGCACACACAATAATACAGTCACCGGCACACACAATACAGTCACCAGCACCACATAATACAGTCACCAGCACCACACAATACAGTCACCAGCACCACACAATAGTCACCAGTACCACACAGTGCAGTCACTAGCACCACATAATACAGTCACCAGCACCACACAATAAAGTCACCAGAACCACACAATACAGTCACCAGCACCACACATTACAGTCACCAGCAACACACAATAAAGTCACCAGAACCACACAATACAGTCACCAGCACCACACATTACAGTCACCAGCACCACACAATACAGTCACCAGCACCACACAATACATTCACCAGCACCACACAATACAGTCACCAGCACCACACAGTCACCAGCACCACACAATACAGTCACCAGCACCACACAATAAAGTCACCAGCACCACACAATACAGTCACCAGCACCACACATTACAGTCACCAGCACCACACAATACAGTCACCAGCACCACACAATACAGTCACCAGCACCACACATTACAGTCACCAGCACCACACAATACAGTCACCAGCACCACACAATACAGTCACCAGCACCACACAATAAAGTCACCAGCACCACACAATAAAGTCACCAGCACCACACAATAAAGTCACCAGTACCACACAGTACAGTCACCAGCACCACACAATACAGTCACCAGCACCACACAATACAGTCACCAGCACCACACAATAAAGTCACCAGCACCACACAATAAAGTCACCAGCACCACACAATAAAGTCACCAGTACCACACAGTACAGTCACCAGCTCCACACAATACATTCAGAACCACAACACAGCACACACATGACTGTCTAGATCAATATGTACACACATAGCCGTTTATATCAATATGTACACACATGACCGTCTAAATTAATATGTACACACACACATGACCGTCTAGACAGTGTTTTGTTTACATGTGACGTCACAACTCAGGAGTTCAAGGGTGCCGCCAGAATTTCCAGAGTATTATCTTTCTTTGGGTTTGAATTTCTCATTACTCTTCACTTGAGTTTTTTTTTATTTTCTCTCGACATTTATGGTGAGTCTTGTTACCATGGGAACCGACAGCTGCGGGAGGATGGGTTAGTGTACGGGAGATTGTTGATGCTGGAGAGGGGGGAAGGATGGATTGGGACTGAAGGACATAGGGAGGGAAGGTAGGGAGAGGGAGGAAGGATGGATTGGGACTGAAGGACATAGGGAGGGAAGGTAGGGAGAGGGAGGAAGGATGGATTGGGACTGAAGGACATAGGGAGGGAAGGTAGGGAGAGGGAGGAAGGATGGATTGGGACTGAAAGATATAGGGAGGGATGGTAGGGAAGTTAGAGAGGATGGAGATTTGGTTAGTAAGTAAATAAGCTTATTTAGCTACGGATCCACATAGGTATAATTATCATACATATTAACATGTAAGTAAACTACTCTATTTTCACAACAGCAGGGTGCTACTACCTATTTTTGCATCATCAGTGTGTTACTATCATTGTTTACGTCATCAGTGGGTGCCTGCCTTATTCTCATATCAACAATATGCTTCTCTCCTGTTCTATATCATACAACATATTCACTAAGCTATATTTCCCTGTCAGATTTCATCACACTGGATTAGCGCATCGGGTTGAAATCTCTCTGCCGGAACTGCGAGACTTCACTAAGATACAGAAGATACCGTCAAGTTTTTATTCCTTGAACTTGCTATTATTTGCTCTTTGTACACTACCGACAAGATGAATAATTCGACACATGTGCATCGTCTGGCTTTATCAATATAAATTCAAGGACATTATGTAAAGACTGTCGAATACTATACAGAAAACGAGGCACTCAGTCCCTCGAACTTGGAGTTGGTGATAAGATGGTGACAAGTTTTGAAGAATCTCTATGTGTAACAGATAAGAACTTGGCTGAACGAATGCGTAGTGGAGCAGATGGGATGGAGCCTCTAGAAATGTGTGGAATAAGCGTTTGTTTGCGTATGTTGGAGTAAAATTATAATTATTCATTTGTATGTGTGTGGGCGGGTGTGTGGATGACTGTAAGAGTTACTGAGAGCATTGAACCTGAATTGATGTCGAATCTCCGTTAAAACGTGAGGTTCAGCCATGTCACAAGAGAATAGTTCTCCATACATCTGTCTGCCATTTTTCCGAATTTCTATGGTCCCTCGATCGCATGTGTATCATACACAATACGACACATTGAACATTAAAATGGTATAAAATACCGACAGGTTGTTAGGTAAGACACATATGCAACAGTATCATAATAAAGATACCTAACTGTTGCATATGTGTCTTACCTAACAATACGACACGATGAAGATGAATGGTATACAATACCGAAACGATAAAAAAAAGGCAATTTCAGCGTTTCGCCCACACAGTTGACTTTATCAAGTCAAAAACAGGGGAAAAGAGAATATGTTGATATCCAGGGAACAATGATGTGAAAGGTCAGGTAAGGAATGTTGAATCTGATGCCTGGAAAGAGGTTAGATTTGAGAAAGACCCGCTCAGTATAGGCCAGTAGGGCTGCTGCTATGTAGGATAACGATAAAAACTTCTGGCAAAAGGTTCAGCCTTAGAAACTGCAAACTCATAGATATACAAGCAAGTGATGTTTCCAGCATCCTGCGTCTCTGGTTCTTCCTTGGCAATGAGTCTGGTGTCTCTCTAGTTAATTAAATACCCGTGGGAATTCG
>NC_091382.1:7604954-7669954 GCF_038502225.1 Cherax quadricarinatus
GTAGACAGCAACCAACCAGGGAGGTACTGCCGTTCAGTGGTAGTAGGCTGGTAGACAGCAACCACCCAGGGAGGTACTGCCGTTTAGTGGTAGTAGACTGGTAGACAGCAACCAACCAGGGAGGTACTGCCGTTTAGTGGTAGTAGGCTGGTAGACAGCAACCTCCCAGGGAGGTACTGCCGTTCAGTGGTAGAAGGCTGGTAGACAGCAACCACCCAGGGAGGTACTGCCGTTCAGTGGTAGTAGGCTGGTAGACAGCAACCACCCAGGGAGGTACTGCCGTTCAGTGGTAGTAGGCTGGTAGACAGCAACCACCCAGGGAGGTACTGCCGTTCAGTGGTAGTAGGCTGGTAGACAGCAACCACCCAGTGAGGTACTGCCGTTCAGTGGTAGTAGGCTGGTAGACAGCAACCACCCAGTGCGGTACTGCCGTTCAGTGGTAGTAGGCTGGTAGACAGCAACCACCCAGGGAGGTACTGCCGTTCAGTGGTAGTAGGCTGGTAGACAGCACCCACCCAGTGAGGTACTGCCGCTCAGTGGTAGTAGGCTGGTAGACAGCAACCACCCAGGGAGGTACTTCCGTCCTGCCAAGTGAATGTAAAACGAAGCCTGTAATTGTTTTACATAATTGTAGGATTGCTGTTGTCTTTTTTGTCTCATAAACACACGGGATAACAGGTATATCTGGCTACTTCTACTTGCACTTAGGTCACACTTTACATATATGTACATGTATAATATATATATGTATAAATATATATATATATATATATATATATATATATATATATATATGTATATATATATTCCCATCTGGATTTTCTATTTTCTTATTCGTTCTTGTGCTTGTTTATTTCCTCTTATCTCCATGGGGAAGTGAAAAAAAAATTCTTCCTCCGCAAACCATGCATGTTGTAAAATACCGGGAGCAAGCGGCTAGTAGCCCCTCATGTCTAAATTGCTAAATTAAAAAAGAAAAACTTTTTCTTTTTAAGTCACCCTACCTCGGTGGGAGACAGCCGTAATCAGATTCACAAATGTAAATTCATTAATACTCTTATGTCTTTCACACACTCTACTATTAAATGGTTTTAGGACATAATTTCTAGAACTTACTTCCAACCAGTGAAAAGCAAATTTACCAGTTTCTTAAAATCTTGTCAGTGCTTACATATCAGAAGAATTCAAAGATGGAATTATAACAGAAAAGATGAAGAAATAGGAGAAACGATGCAGTGATTTAGACGGAATTGGAGAATTAATGGGGACAGCAATGACTGCATCTGTAAAGCAAAATTTCTCTGAAACGAGTTAAATCAAACTCCTGAAACTCTGAAGGGTAAAAGTTATGAGAAGCTCTGCCCTTCTCTCAGCTGAAAGAGATTTAATTCAGAATCTTTAGAGTAAGCCATCGTCTTCAGAGTAAGCCAGCATCATCAGAGTAACCCAGCATCATCAGAGTAACCCAGCATCATCAGAGTAACCCAGCATCTTCAGAGCAAATCAGAATTATTCTGCAGGTCACTAATCACTTGCTTAAGGATCAAAAAGAAATCTATTCAACTTTAAGTCAATAACAAGCAATAAACCTTGATATTTAAAGTTCACCGTCATTAAAAAACAGAAAAAAATCATTTGCTTTCCAGAGTAATTTTTCACAACACTCCACAGATAATAATAACAATATTAATAATAATTATAATACTAATGATAATAACTGTAATAATAACGTAATAATAATGTAATAATATTAATGTAATAATAATAATGACAATAATAATAATAACTTAGTGAAATTGTCTACTTACCCCTAGTAACAAACAGTATTGGCGTCTAACTTCTAACTGGGGCCTTTGATTACTGTTGCCTTCCCTGACCACACATGTTGTTTAACTATGTGTAGCCTACTAACTCCACGTAACAAGCCTAGAAGTTAGTGGAGTGATGGAATGAGAGACGGTAGCAGGATCCTCTAAGCTGAGGGAAGGCAGCTGGATCCACTACGCTGAGAGAAAGTGGCAGGATCCGCTGAACTAAGCAGATGAGAAAGGTAGGGAAGGCAGCAATACCCGGTAAGCTTAGCAGTGAGAAGGCAGTATTCACTAAGCTTAGCAGTGGGAAAGTAACGATACCGCTAAGTTCAGCGTATGATTATCACTATAACAATCAAAATAAAGCGCCAAGCAAGCTAAGCGGAGGGAAGATAGCGGTAATCGCTAAGCTAAGCGGACGGAAGGTAGTAGAATCAGCTAAGTTAAGCAATATTGTTTAATGACGCGAAGGCAACAGCTGCCTTCGAGTTATTTAATCAGGATTAACTTGTGTGATGGTAAGTTGACGAAGTGATGGCTGAACGACATGGCTGAATGGCTGAACGACATGGCTGGCTACAGCTTGGAGGACTTAACGACATGGCTGGCGACAGCCTGAAGGCCTTAACGACATGGCTGGCAACAGGTTAGATGCCTTAACGTCGTGTATGGCTACATGCTTGTGTGTTATACTAACTTACCGGCTTACTGACTGATGGATTACTTCTTCCCTTTGCATAATAACATACGCGTGACTGTAAAATCTGTCATGCTAACTTACACATGAATGACATTTCTATCATTCTAACTTACGCATGAATGACATTTCTATCATTCTAACTTACGCATGAATGACATATCTATCATTCTAATTTACGCATGAATGACATGTCTATCATTCTAACTTACGCATGAATGACATGTCTATCATTCTAACTTACGCATGAATGACATGTCTATCATTCTAACTTACGCATGAATAATATGTCTATCATTCTAACTTACGCATGAATGACATGTCTATCATACTAACTTACGCATGAATGACATGTCTATCATTCTAACTTACGCATGAATGACATGTCTATCATTCTAACTTACGCATGAATGACATGTCTATCATTCTAACTTACGCATGAATGACATGTCTATCATACTAACTTACGCATGAATGACATGTCTATCATTCTAACTTACGCATGAATGACATGTCTATCATACTAACTTACGCATGAATGACATGTCTATCATTCTAACATACGCATGAATGACATGTCTATCATTCTAACATACGCATGAATGACATGTCTATCATTCTAACTTACGCATGAATGACATGTCTATCATACTAACTTACGCATGAATGACATGTCTATCATTCTAACATACGCATGAATGACATGTCTATCATTCTAACTTACGCATGAATGACATGTTTATCATTCTAACTTACGCATGAATGACATGTCTATCATTCTAACATACGCATGAATGACATATATATCATTCTAACTTATGCATGAACGACATATATATCATTCTAACGGATGATAAAATAGAGTATACATGATGTAAACAGAATATTGTTGTATACCTAGATAAGGAAAATAACACACGTGTATGCACTAAGAAATAGTGTATGCACACATGGAGGGATATACATCACAGTATATACACACAGAGAAGCAGTGTATGCACTCATGGAGGGATATACATCACAGTATATACACACAGAGAAGCAGTGTATGCACTCATGGAGGGATATACATCACAGTATATACACACAGAGAAGCAGTGTATGCACTCATGGAGGGATATACATCACAGTATATACACACAGAGAAGCAGTGTATGCACTCATGGAGGGATATACATCACAGTATATACACACAGAGAAGCAGTGTATGCACTCATGGAGGGATATACATCACAGTATATACACACAGAGAAGCAGTATATGCACTCATGGAGGGATATACATCACAGTATATACACACAGAGAAGCAGTATATGCTTAAGTCTGGCCTATATGGCCAGACTTAAGATTAAAGGATTCTTATCTGGTGATAAATAGATTTAATGTACTTTTAAGTAGCAAATGGGTTTTAAACTCAATTAACCAACTCTTGGGAGCAATGGTGTGTGTGTGTGTGTGTGTGTGTGTGTGTGTGTGTGTGTGTGTGTGTGTGTGTGTGTGTGTGCTCACCTAGTTGTGGTTGCAGGGGTCGAGTCATAGCTCCTGGCCCCGTCTCTTAACTGGCCGCTACTGGGTCACTCTTCCTGCACCATGAGCTTTATCATACCTCTGCTAGGTGTGTGTGTGTGTGTATGTGTGTATGTGTGTGTGTGTGTGTGTGTGTGTGTGTGTGTGTGTGTGTATGTGTGTGTGTGTGTGTGTGTTCATATTGGAGGGAAGATTGATATATAGATTAATGGTTCAGAGAACCGACAAGTTGGTAAATAAGACACATGTGCAACACTTGAGTATCTTTACTGAGGAAACGTTTCGTCACACAGTGGCTTCATCAGTCCAATACAAAGGAGAATGGTGAAGATTAGAAGGAGTTTGAAAAGAGTGATGAACTAATTATATCAACTCCAGGCTGAGGGACTGATTACCTCTAACCCCCTCTGATCGTTACCATTCCCCTTTTTATAGACTGATGAAGCCAATGTGTGTCTAATTTATCAGCCAGACTGGTCCACTTTAATCTCTTTATACAGATGTAAACTTTCCTTGACTGTCAGCATACCAGAAGTCTTAAAGCATTTAAGGATTCCTATTTACATTTACAATTTACAGTTCCGGCCTCATATTCCCCTTTATTTCTCTATAGTTAAAATCCTCAATTGTAATTATTTTTTTTTATACTTTTTAAATACCATTTCAAACATTTTGCTTTTAAAAGTAATATTTAATAGTGATTTGTGTACTAAATATTAACGCATCGCATTTTTATTTTCTATTTTATCGCTGTTTTAATGTGTGTGTGTGTGTGTGTGTGTGTGTGTGTGTGTGTGTGTGTGTGTGTGTGTGTGTGTGTGTGTGTGTGTGTGTGTGTGTGTGTGTGTGTGTGTGTGTGTGTGTGTGTGTGTGTGTGTGTGTGTGTGTGTGCGCGCGCGCGTGCGCACACATAGTCCCTCACGAGTCTGAGATAAGGAACTAACTTGACAAAGAAAACACCCTAAAATCAGGAAACAGTCTGAACTTGAGCAGTAATCAGGTTGCAGTGAATTAAAGGACAGAAATGACAAAGGTAAAAGAATTATCAATGAGATGAGATATCTTACTGAAAGATGCAGCAGGTAAGGTGAAAACTCTCTTCCACAGGTCATGCAAAGGACGAGTTATCGTAAGGCAGATATAGAGAATTCGTCAGGGGAGAGTGAGATAGCAAGACGCGTCTTAAAAGTTACAAAGTATAGCTCATTATGGGTTAACGAGATGCGCCGGGATAAGTCTTACGAGGTTACCATGAGAGGTCGTCTAAGACTTCTTGTCCGTAGGTCTTCTTGCAGCTCTCGTTTATCTTGTGTTTCTGCTTTGTCAATACACACACACATACACACACACACATTATATATATATATATATATATATATATATATATATATATATATATATATATATATATATATATATATATATATATATATATATATATATATATATATAGTTCCTTGATAATGTGAGAAGTCAAGAAAGCGCTTGGAATTTCACTATTCTTTCACAGTGGTTTTGTATATATATATATATATATATATATATATATATATATATATATATATATATATATATATATATATATATATGTCGTGCGTGCCGAATATGCAAAACTTGCGATTTTGGCTTTAATAGCAACGCTCATCTTGGGATATAGGACCACTGAAAATTTGTGTATGCAATAATTCCGCCAAAATCATTCTGAACCTAACGAAAAATATATATTTCACTGTGTTTGTTTAGTATTAAATTATTGTAAACGTATCTAAAATATATTTAGTAAGGTTAGGCTAATATAAATTATGCTTGTTATAATAAGGTTAGGTAAGTTTTCTAAGATTCTTTTGGTGAAAAATTATAAATTTTTACATCAACCTTAATGAAAAAAAAAATATATCTTTAAACGTATAAGAGAAACTTTAGAAAGGACTTAATTTTAAATGAGTTCTTGCTAATTGACGAGTTTTACATATTCAGAACGATATATATATATATATATATATATATATATATATATATATATATATATATATATATATATATATATATATATCTTTCTTTCAACACACAGGCCGTATCCCACCGAGGCAGGGTGGCCCAAAAGGAAAAACGAAAGTTTCTCCTTTTATATTTAGTAATATATACAGGAGAAGGGGTTACTAGTCCATTGCTTCCGGTATTTAGACGCCTCTTACAACACGCATTGCTTACGGAGGAAGAGTTCTGTTCCACTTCCCCATGGAGATAAGAGGAAATAAACAAGAACAAGAACTAGAAAGAAAATAGAAGAATATCCAGAGGGGTGTGTATATATATGCTTGTACATGTATGTGTAGTGTGACCTAAGTGCAAGTAGAAGTAGCAAGACATACATGAAATCTTGCATATTTATGAGACAGACAAAAGACATCAGCAATCCTACCATCATGTAAAACAATTACAGGTTTTCGTTGTACACTCACTTGGCAGGACGGTAGTACCTCCCTGGGTGGTTGCTGTTTACCAACCTACTACCTAGGATAATATATATATATATATATATATATATATATATATATATATATATATATATATATATATATATATATATATATATAAAATAACAACACTGCGACTAGCCAAGGACTCGAACCCATGCTGCTTTGACCTACCTCATGGTAGGCGAAAACTCATGACGCCTTAATCCACTGAACCATACAATCCTTAAGAGTAGCGCACCCAGCGGAACTGGATGTTGTACTCACTACCCAAGGACATACAATGGTGTCGATGACTCTAGGCTAATTTCATTCTAGTCCCTGTTTGGTGTACTAAAGAACCATGATAGATGTATTTCCTGGCAAGGAAACCAGCGATTATAAATCTATCGCCTGGAGAGAGTGTATGGTTACACCGAGAATATTTGCGTTGCTTTCGTACAGTTGAATGGGCGATATTCTGTTAAGATATTCTATCCACTGGTCCTATGGTTCCGGATTTATGGGACACCCTGTAGATGAGAAACACTAAGACTAGCCAAGTAAACGTTTACTGATAAGGAACATATTGAATCTTATAGATAAGAGATTTATATCAGGTGAATAAGATGCCGATAAAAAAAGGTAATGTACAATATACAGATATATACACGCCCATCACAAGGCCAGTGAAACCCTGATGCTAAAATTGCCCTATACCCTGAAGACCTTTTATTCTACCCTTAACTTGGGTCGTCTACTCAATTCTGTTTCTTAAAATGACTTAGTTCCTGGACCTGACCTAGTTCCTGCATCTGTACTCAACTCAGGACATGAGTTAAAGCATATATATATGTCGTGCCGAATAGGTAAAACTGGTCAATTAGCAAGAACTCATTTAAAATTAAGCCCTTTCTAAAAAAATTTCTTATACTTTTAAGCTTATATTTTTTTCCATTTTGCTAATGTAAAAATTATTAATTTTGTACCAAAAGAACCTTAGAAAACTTACCTAACCTTATTATAACAAGCGCAGTTTAATTTAGCCTAATCCAACTAAATATATTTTAAATAAATTTACAATAATTCAATACAAAATACAATGAAATATATTTTTTTCGTTAGCTTCGGAATGATTTTTGTGAAATTATTGCATACACAAATTTTCGCTTGCCTTATTCGGCAAGAAGAGCGTTGCTATTTAAACCAAAATCGCAAGATTTTGGTTTAAATAGCAACGCTCTTCGGCACGACATATATATATATATATATATATATATATATATATATATATATATATATATATATATATATATATATATATATATAATATATATATATATATATATATATATATATATATATATATATATATATATATATATATATGTTGTACTCGCTACCCAAGGACATACAATGGTGTCGATGACTCTAAGCTAATTTCATTCTAGTCTCTTCCCTTTTGTTGCAGCTGGGTATAACAAGGAATCAATGCTTCTCTTTGGAGAGCATGAAATTACATCATCGGAGGGTGTCCAACAAGGAGATCCTCTTGCACCATTTCTCTTCTGTATAGCAGTTAGGGAAATCACAGTCAGACTGACCAGCGAGCTAAACATCTGGTTCCTAGATGATGGCACACTAGCAGGTACAAAAGAGTCCCTCCTACATGACCTTACACAGGTAATGACACGGGGACAGGAAATGGGTCTCATCCTGAATCCATCCAAATGTGAAATCATCTCAGTCAGTCAACAAGTGATAAATGCAGAGAGATCAAAACTACCAGGAGCAGCAACTTTAATATTAAAAGTCTTAAGAAGAGAAGGCATATCAACCAAGTTTTCATGGTAAGGGAGAACCAACATATTTTTAGTTGAATAAGGCTGGTTGCCCCTTTTTGGATTATAAAAAGTGTTTCTAGCAACTTTATAATCCAAAAAGGGGCAACCAGCCTTATTCAACTAAAAATATGTTGGTTCTCCCTTACCATGAAAACTTGGTTGATATGCCTTCTCTTCTTAAGACTTTTAATATTAAAGTTGTATTCAAAAATCTTGATACAGTAAAAAAACTTTTGATAAAGAATTCCCCCCAAAATGCTGATGGATGTGTCTATAAGATTCCTTGTAAAATTTGCGATAAAGTTTATTACGGTCAAACTGGTAAAAATCTCGAACTAAGATTAAAACAACATAAATATAGCATTAGAACTGGACAAGATTCCAATGCTCTATTTATTCATGTAAGAGATTTTAACCATCCAATTGATTTTCAAAATGTTGAGAAAGTAGTATCAAGCAAGTCCATGGTCGACAGGAATATAATTGAATCTTGTTTCATAAAAAGCAGTTTTGACAATAATATATTTCCTTTGGTTTATATAAATTAGATCCATTTATAATTAATAGAATTTGGGAAGAATTTAATACACTGGACAAATAATTTTTAAATTTTCTTGGGTAGAATAGCTTGGGGGTGAGTTGTGCAAAGGACCTATCCAAGTTGGGTCGGCGCGCGTCACGTGTTTAACCGTTGTGGGATCTGATAGTGAGGTGCTGGCCGGACCCCTTGTGTAGCTTCCTTGGATGCTTCACTTTCATAGTTCCTTGATAATGTGAGTAGTCACGAAAGCGCTTGGAATTTCTCTATTCTATCAGAGTGGTTGTTTTGCATTATATATATATATATATATATATATATATATATATATATATATATATATATATATATATATATATATATATATATATATATATATATATATATATATGCAAGGCAGCCACTGTGGAAGAATGGAGAAGTTCCAAGCGCTTTCGTGACTACTCACATTATCAGGGAACTATGAAAGTGGAGCATCCAGGGAAGCTGTGTGAGGGGTCTGGCCAACACCTCACTATCGGATCCCACAACGGTTAAACACCTGACGCGCGCCGACCGTTGTGGGATCTGATAGTGAGGTGTTGGCCAGACCCCTTATATAGCTTCCTTGGATGCTTTACTTTCATAGTTCCTTGATAATGTGAGTAGTCACGAAAGTGCTTGGAATTTCTCTATTCTTTCAGAGTGGTTGTTTTGCATATTTTGAAATCACCTGTTTACTGTGATCTTATTGCATATATATAAATATATAAATATATATATATAAATATATAAATATATATATATATAATTATATATATATATATATATATATATATATATATATATATATATATATATATATATATAATTATATATATATATATTTATAGAGAGAGAGAGAGAGAGAGAGAGAGAGAGAGAGAGAGAGAATCAGGATCTTATTTAACCAGGCCCTGAAAAATCAATACCTTATTTTTCAAGGTCCTTAAAATATTCTTATCCTAATTAGCCTGGAACTGGATAGTCGGTTAACGAGGTCTGGGGTTAATTATTCACAGGCGACCGAGGGTTAATTTAAATTAAGACGATGAAGTGTTTGGGCAGATCATTGCACCTTGGATCAAAGTTATCAACAACAGCCCAGGATAACCTGGGCTTATATATATATGTATGTATTATATATATTTATATATATATATATATATATATATATATATATATATATATATATATATATATATATATATATATATATATATATATATATATATAAATGATGCAAAACCTCCCGCATTGTTGTTTTTCATATGTATATATATGGAGGGAGGGGGTAAAGGAGGTTTTGTGTTCGAGGGGCATCTACTTCCAGCAAGCATGCATGAGCGTATTTGATAGGAGTGAATGGAGACAAATGGTTTTTAGGACTTGTGCTGTTGGAGTGCAAGAAGGGTAATATTTATGAACGGAGTCAGGGAAACCGTCAGGTTGGACTTGAGTCCTGGAGATGGGAAGTACAGTGTCTGCACTCTGAAGGAGGGGTGTTAATGTTGCAGTTTTATAACTGTAGTGTAAAGCACCCCTATGGCAAGACAGTGATGGAGTGAATGATGAAAATTTTTCTTTTCGGGCCACCCTGCCTTTGTGGGAGACGGCCTTTGTTAATAAAAAAACATACATACATAAAAGCCTTTTTATTAGGATATTACATTTATCAACTTACTGTTACAAACAGTAATAACACTAATAATACTACTAATAATGATAATTAGTAGAACACAAGTAGCAGCAGGCGTTAGGAGTCAACGGCAGAAACGGTAGTAGCAACAAGGACGGTAGTAGTAACAGCAGGAGCGGCAGTAGCAACAGCAGGAACGGTAGTAATAACAGCAGGAACGGCAGTAACAGCAGGAACGGTAGTAGTAACAGCAGGAGCGGCAGTAGCAACAGCAGGAACGGTAGTAATAACAGCAGGAACGGCAATAGCAACAGCAGGAACGGTAGTAATAACAGCAGGAGATTTTGAGAAGTAACACCAGCAGCGGCAGGTTCCAGGAGATAGCATCAACAGTAACAGGCGACAGGAAGCAGTAGTGGCATGAGCAACAATCGCAGCAGGAGCAACAGCAGCTGCAAAAGCAACAGGAACATCAGCTGCAGCAGCGCCAGCAGCAGCAGCAGCAGCAGCAGCAGCAGCAGCAGCAGCAGCAGCAGCAGCAGCAGCAGCAGCAGCAGCAGCAGGTGTCAGGCAGTGTGCCAGTCTGGCATCTTCAAATCCGGAGAAAATCCTCTAGCTTAAAATTTATAATATCCACACCTCTGCCTTTCTCCTTTTTCCTTCTCTCTCTCTCTCTCTCTCTCTCTCTCTCTCTCTCTCTCTCTCTCTCTCTCTCTCTCTCTCTCTCTCTCTCTCTCTCTCTGCTGTTATCTATTCCTCTGCCCTCACTGTTTATTCCTATGTATTCTCCATACCCACATATCTCACTCCCTCTCATTCTCCTCCCTGCTTGCTTTTTCTTCTTCCTTCGTCTTGCTCTACCCACATTCATCTTGAATTTTCTGTTCCTCCTTCTCTTCCCTCTGGCCTCAATCGTAGGCGAATTACTAGAGTAAATTATAGATATAAGAAAATATCTTTATAAGCATAATTTAATCTGTGATACTTAGTATGGACTCACGAGGGGTCGTTCCTGCATAACTTATTTACTTTCTTCACTAAAGCTTTTGATGCAGTTTATCATGATAAAGAATATATTATTTATTTGGGTATTAGCAAAGCTTTTGATAGAGCACGACACAAAAAGCCTTTAAAGGAAGCGGCGGTACATGGTATAGAAGGTAGAGTCCAGTCATGTATCAAGTGGCGTTCCACAGGGATCAGTCTTAGGCCCATTGTTGTTCATAATATACATTAATAACCCTGACGAGAGATTAATTCGCTAACGATACAAAAATAGGCAGGATAATTGATTGGGAGAAAGATACCACCGTACTTCAGAAGGATTTAGGGGCAGATGCAGTTTAATGTAGACAAATGCTAAGTCATGAACTTCGGGAAAATAAATAACCCTAGAATTTAAACTAAACAATGTAAAACTTGGCCATAGGGAATTCGGAAAGGACTTGGGAGTTATGGTAAGCAGGAACCTGAAATCAAGACAGCAGTTCCTAAATAATAAGGCAAACAAATTACTGGAATTTACATCAAGAAGTGGTTTAGTAAGACACGTAAGCAAATGTGTCGTAGTGTTTGCTTATGTGCCTTTCTAAACCAACTTGTCGGTATTTATTACCAAAGTTTATACCATATCAAGAAGTGTAAAATAAGGCTGCCATCCCCACTAGCCCCTTTGTGTGGCGGGGCAGATGGTAGACCAGAGGCTTAGCTTCTCCCTGCGAGTCCCGTGAGGGCGGGGACTGTGGCTAGGCCTGGGGACACTTGGTTCCAAAGATGAGGGGGTACTTGTACCTCCTCCCATGGGAGACTTAGGTCTCGAGATACTCCCCAGATAGAGAGCCAAGGCCGGGTCACCACTATTGGGAAAGACCAGGGCCGGGAGAGTACCGGCGAATAAAAAAAAAAGAGAAGTGTAAGTAATAGGAGTCCAGAGTTGTACTAAAGTTCTACACGTCATTAATAGAACCTCACAAAGATTATGCTGCTCAGTTCTGGTCTCCATATTACAGAAAGGATGCATATTCGTTAGAAAATATTCAGAGAAGAATAACAAAAGTATTCTATTGCATAATAAGTGTTCCATACGAAGAAAGATTAAAATTCCTTAGGCTTAAAATTCCTTAGGCTACAATCTCTTGTAAGATGATGAAAGATATAACTGAAGTTTATAAGTAGAGGAAACGCATAAACAAAGGAGATATAAAGTCCTGTGGATATCCCTCCAAGAAGGAACTCGAAATAATGGATTCAAAATAGATAAGTTTAGATTTAGAGAGGATATAGGAAAGTAGTGAATTTAAAAATGGTACACAATATCGACAGGTTGGTAAGACACATGTGTAACAGTAGTTATCTTTATTCCGAAACGTTTCGCCTACATAGTAGGCTTCTTCAGTCGAGTACAGAGGAGTTTGCAGAAGCAGTAGAGATGTGAAGACGATGTAATCAGTCCATAACCCCTGAAAATGTAGTTCTGAGGTGAGCAGTCCCTCAGCCTAGAAAAGAGTATTGTTCCATAATCTGGAACAAGAGTGATGTACTGATTACATCGTTTTCACATCACTACTTCTGCAAAATCCTCTGTACTCAACTGAAGAACCCTACTGTGTAGGCGAAACGTTTCAGAGTAAATAATTGGTTCGGAAACCGAGTAGCCGATGAGAAGAGTCTACCTAGTAGAGTTACTGAACCTTCAAATATAATTTAGAAAAATGCTCGAGTGAGAGGGGTTGGATATGAGTGGGTTATCAAAATTATTTCTTGGGTTACATTGCAAACGGGTTGATCAGATATTTTTTTAGTGGGTTTGGGTTCGAGAAGAACCTGCCTAGTATCGGCCAGTAGACCTGCTGCAGTGCTCCTCCTTATGTAAGGTTAGGTTAGATTACAATGTTTCTCGATCTGTGCTAATTTATTCTATTATGTTAGTCTCTCATTAATGACTGAATTTATTCCTTGATATTTTGTCTATGTGGGAATTTGTAAACATTGTCTTGTGTGTCTGTAAGTTAGATTCAAAGTCCCACAGCAAAGTACGCCAACTTGAGCTTTGTAGCTCCCATCTACTGCGTTGTTCTCTGTTGGTTGAATGGTGTGTTTACTGTTTTCTGCTGCGCTGCGTCTCATCTCCTGTTTGTGTCTCAAATTTTTGCTTTTGTTTTCAACTCCGCTCTGCTTTTGTCTGTGTTTCTAGTGTGTTTATTGTCTCAAGTTTGTGCTTTTGTTTATGACTCTAGTCTGCACTTTTCTTCGTTTCTTTTTGCCTTAATAGCTACTAATCCTGTGTTTATACTGTTGTGTCTGTCTAAGCTTTTGTCTGCTTATTTTTTTCTGTCTGATTGCTTTTGTTTCTACTTAAGTGTCTGTCTGCTTATCTATCTGTCTGCTTTTCTGTGTCTGTCTGTGTGTCTGTCCGTCTGCTTGTATAACTGTATGAATCAACATTTTTCGAAGGCTGACCATTTTATCTCTTTTTTTTTCGTTCACATTGATTTGCTTTTCTTTTTTTCTTGCTTTTTTATTTCTATTTTCTCTCTATCTCTCTCTTTCTCTCCCCTTTTTCCTCGTTGCTTAACTTTCTTTCAATAAATGTTTATTTTCCTTAGGAAAAAAAATCCCGTGACTGCAAAAATACACAAATATCCCGCACATACGAACGAGAAAAACTTAAGAAAACGTGTCGATCCGTCTTGGACCGAAACGTTGTTAGTAAGCTTGGCCCTGAAGAGAGCCAAGCTTTCTCATATTCTCACAGATAATTCATCTCAAAGGTTAGTAAGTCAAAGGTCACAGCATCCGTCTCATTTATTACACACAGAGCTTCCAGACTGCCTGTTGAGGTGGTGTCTTAGCCAAGGAATGTTATAATCATTCGTAAAATAATGTAAATATTATAATCATTGGTGGAATAATCATTTATAATACTATAATCCATCGTAACAATGATTAGGAATGTTATAATCATTCGTAAAATAATTTAAATAGTATAATCATTGGTCAAATAATCATTTAGAATACTATAATCCATCGTAACATAATGATTAGGAATGTTATAATCATTCGTAACAATGATTAAGAATACTGTAATCATTATTAAAATCATTTAGAACGCTTTAATCATCCGTAAAATAATTGTTGAGAATACTATAACCATTCGCAAAATAATCATTTAGAATACTATAATAATTTGTAACATAATGATTAAGAATGCTATAATCATTATTAAAATAATTATATATAACACTACTATCATTCGTAAAATTATTCGTGAAATAAATCTGATTAATAAATCTGATTTATTTGTATGAGCTATCGTTAGTTTACGTTCATTTGTTTACATTCATCTGTTTACGTTCATCTGTTTACGTGAGTGAAAGTGGTTTTTGGTATTCAGAATCCAGGTCTGTGACCTTGTTGTGTCATCAGATCTGTGACCTTGTTGTGTCATCAGATCTGTGACCTTGTGTCATCAGATCTGTGACCTTGTTGTGTCATCAGATCTGTGACCTTGTTGTGTCATCAGATCTGTGACCTTGTTGTGTCATCAGATCTGTGACCTTGTTGTGTCATCAGATCTGTGACCTTGTTGTGTCATCAGATCTGTGACCTTGTTGTGTCATCAGATCTGTGACCTTGTTGTGTCATCAGATCTGTGACCTTGTTGTGTCATCAGATCTGTGACCTTGTTGTATCATCAGATCTGTGACCTCTTTGTGTCATCAGATCTGTGACCTCTTTGTGTCATCAGATCTGTGACCTCTTTGTGTCATCAGATCTGTGACCTTGTATCATCAGATCTGTCACCTTGTTGTATCATCAGATCTGTGACCTTGTTGCATCATCAGATCTCTGACCTTGTTGTATCATCAGATCTGTGACCCGGTTGTATCATCAGATCTGTGACCTTGTTGTGTCATCAAATCTGTGACCTTGTTGTGTCATCAGATCTGTGACCTTGTCTTATCAGATCTGTGACCTTGTTGTATCATCAGATCTGTGACCTTGTTGTATCATCAGATCTGTGACCTTGTTGTATCATCAGATCTGTGGCCTTGTTGTATCATCAGATATGTGACCTTGTTGTATCATCAGATCTGTGACATTGTTGTATCATCAGATCTGTGACATTGTTGTGTCATCAGATCTGTGACCTTGTTGTGTCATCAGATCTGTGACCTTGTTGTATCATCAGATCTGTGACCTTGTTGTGTCATCAGATCTGTGACCTTGTTGTGTCATCAGATCTGTGACCTTGTTGTGTCATCAGATCTGTGACCTTGTTGTGTCATCAGATCTGTGACCTTGTTGTGTCATCAGATCTGTGACCTTGTTGTGTCATCAGATCTGTGGCCTTGTTGTGTCATCAGATCTGTGACCTTGTTGTATCATCAGATCTGTGACCTTGTTGTATCATCAGATCTGTGACCTTGTTGTGTCATCAGATCTGTGACCTTGTGTCATCAGATCTGTGACCTTGTGTCATCAGATCTGTGACCTTGTTGTATCATCAGATCTGTGACCTTGTTGTATCATCAGATCTGTGACCTTGTTGTATCATCAGATCTGTGACCTTGTTGTGTCATCAGATCTGTGACCTTGTTGTGTCATCAGATCTGTGACCTTGTTGTGTCAACAGATCTGTTACCTTGTATTATCAGATCTGTCACCATGTTGCATCATCAGATCTGTGACCTTGTTGTGTCATCAGATCTGTGACATTGGTGTGTCATCAGATCTGTGACCTTGTTGTATCATCAGATCTGTGACCTTGTTGTGTCATCAGATCTGTGACCTTGTTGTGTCATCAGATCTGTGACCTTGTTGTGTCATCAGATCTGTGACCTTGTTGTGTCATCAGATCTGTGACCTTGTTGTGTCATCAGATCTGTGACCTTGTTGTATCATCAGATCTGTGACCTCTTTGTGTCATCAGATCTGTGACCTCTTTGTGTCATCAGATCTGTGACCTCTTTGTGTCATCAGATCTGTGACCTTGTATCATCAGATCTGTCACCTTGTTGTATCATCAGATCTGTGACCTTGTTGCATCATCAGATCTCTGACCTTGTTGTATCATCAGATCTGTGACCCGGTTGTATCATCAGATCTGTGACCTTGTTGTGTCATCAAATCTGTGACCTTGTTGTGTCATCAGATCTGTGACCTTGTCTTATCAGATCTGTGACCTTGTTGTATCATCAGATCTGTGACCTTGTTGTATCATCAGATCTGTGACCTTGTTGTATCATCAGATCTGTGGCCTTGTTGTATCATCAGATATGTGACCTTGTTGTATCATCAGATCTGTGACATTGTTGTATCATCAGATCTGTGACATTGTTGTGTCATCAGATCTGTGACCTTGTTGTGTCATCAGATCTGTGACCTTGTTGTATCATCAGATCTGTGACCTTGTTGTGTCATCAGATCTGTGACCTTGTTGTGTCATCAGATCTGTGACCTTGTTGTGTCATCAGATCTGTGACCTTGTTGTGTCATCAGATCTGTGACCTTGTTGTGTCATCAGATCTGTGACCTTGTTGTGTCATCAGATCTGTGGCCTTGTTGTGTCATCAGATCTGTGACCTTGTTGTATCATCAGATCTGTGACCTTGTTGTATCATCAGATCTGTGACCTTGTTGTGTCATCAGATCTGTGACCTTGTGTCATCAGATCTGTGACCTTGTGTCATCAGATCTGTGACCTTGTTGTATCATCAGATCTGTGACCTTGTTGTATCATCAGATCTGTGACCTTGTTGTATCATCAGATCTGTGACCTTGTTGTGTCATCAGATCTGTGACCTTGTTGTGTCATCAGATCTGTGACCTTGTTGTGTCAACAGATCTGTTACCTTGTATTATCAGATCTGTCACCATGTTGCATCATCAGATCTGTGACCTTGTTGTGTCATCAGATCTGTGACATTGGTGTGTCATCAGATCTGTGACCTTGTTGTGTCATCAGATGTGTGACCTTGTGTCATCAGATCTGTGACCTTGTTTCATCAGATCTGTGACCTTGTTTCATCAGATCTGTGACCTTGTTGTGTCATCAGATCTGTGACCTTGTATCATCAGATTTGTGACCTTGTTGTGTCATCAGATCTGTGACCTTGTGTCATCAGATCTCTGACATTGTCGTATCATCAGGTTTTACGTATAGAAAAAACGTAAATATGAACAATAACAATAACAGTGACAATTATAACAATATCAAAAGCCGTAATAACTTCCACAACAGCAGAGTCAAAGCCAAGAACAGCAGCAATAACAACAGCTACAACAGCGTCAACAACAGCGTCAAAATAAAATCATCTCTCTATACAGTAGAAATGATGGGATATTCAATAGAAAAATCCATTAGTGCTACAACATATGGGATTTACATTGAACTCTCGACTTTGAGGGTCTTTCAGATATTCCAGTCTGAGCCAGACTTCTGTGAAGGGGAAAAAAACTTAAATTTCCCTAGCCCCGAGACTCGATTCTTTCCCTAAATGGACTTTCTCCTTCAAGATTTCTAGTTGACATTCGAGGGCGAAGTGTACAGGGAAAAACGTCGAAGGCTGAGTTAACAATAGCTAAGGATGTGCTTAGGTTTATTTTCTATTTTTTCGATAAAAGGAGAACCAGCAGTAGCTGACAATGCATGCACACACACACACACACACACACACACACACACACACACACATACATAGGATGCAGGAACCATACATACCTTTAAGATGAGGTATGATAAAGCTCATGGAGCAGGGAGAGGACCTAGTAGTGTTTAGTGAATTGGCGGGGCCAGGAGCTAAGTATCGACCCCTGCAACCACAATTAGGTGAGTATACTTAGGTGAATTACGTGATATCACACACACACACACACACACACACACAGCTAAGAGGAATGTCCTACAAACAAAGGTTAGGGAAAATCGGCCTGACAGCACTGGAGGACAGGAGGGTCTGGGGAGATATGATAACATATAAAATACTGCAAAGAATTGACAAGGCGGACAGAGACAGGATGTTCCAGAGATGTGACACAGAAAAGAGGGGTCACAATGGGAAGTTCAAGACTCAGATGAGTTATGGGGATGTTAGGAAGTATTTCTTCACACAGAGTTGTTAGGAAGTCTGGAAAGTGACGTAGTGGAGGTAAGAACCATACACAGTTTTAAGACGAGGTATGATAAAGCTCATGGAGCAAGGAGAGAGAGAACCAAGTAGCGACCAGTGAACAGGCGGGGCCAGGAGCCATGAATCGACCCCTGCAATCACATATAGGTGAGTACAAATAGGCGAGCACACGCACTCACACGCGCGCGCGCACACACACACACACACACACACACACACACACACACACACACACACACACACACAAACCTCATGGGGTAGGGAAAGAGAGTGGACCTAGTAACGATCAGCGATAAGGCGAGGCCAGTAGCTGTAGCTCGACACCTGCAACCACAACAGCTGAGTATAGATATGTATATAGATAGGTGTGAAATCCGAGGAGAATCCTGTTGCACTTTGAGTAATTGAACGCTAATACAAAGATATGCGCCATATAAATCTTAAAGGTATACGTCATATTAATCTCAAGGGTATGCGTCATATAAATTTCAAGGGCATGCGTCATATAAATCTCATGGGCATGCGTCATATAAATCTTATATTACAAAACTTAATTTAAAAAGAAAAGGGCACAGTGCTAACGACTGGAACAATATACAAATCACCAGCACACACGAGAGAGATGTTTCTGGCCGAATTAGAGCATTTACCGTCCAAGTCGGACCGAAACGTCGTCATAAGCTTCCCTATGTGCGGGTTATTTGTATATGGAATTTAATTTCTCTGATACATGCTATTAGTTAAATTATATGACACTAGCAAACAGCAGCAGCTGTCGTGAGAGAATCTCTGCTTACAGTCAGTGAAATCAGTCTGCTTTCAATTATTTGATAATGAATACAGTAATCATGGAGGAGGAGAATTCAGAAGGCAGTATTGCTTAATAAATATAGTAACTATAGAGGAATATTCAGAAGGCAGTATTGCTTAATAAATATAGTAACTATAGAGGAATATTCAGAAGGCAGTATTGCTTAATAAATATAGTAACTATAGAGGAATATTCAGAAGGCAGTATTGCTTAATAAATATAGTAACTATAGAGGAATATTCAGAAGGCAGTATTGCTTAATAAATATAGTAACTATAGAGGAATATTCAGAAGGCAGTATTGCTTAATAAATATAGTAACTATAGAGGAATATTCAGAAGGCAGTATTGCTTAATAAATATAGTAACTATAGAGGAATATTCAGAAGGCAGTATTGCTTAATAAATATAGTAACTATAGAGGAATATTCAGAAGGCAGTATTGCTTAATAAATATAGTAACTATAGAGGAATATTCAGAAGGCAGTATTGCTTAATAAATATAGTAACTATAGAGGAATATTCAGAAGGCAGTATTGCTTAATAAATATAGTAACTATAGAGGAATATTCAGAAGGCAGTATTGCTTAATAAATATAGTAACTATAGAGGAATATTCAGAAGGCAGTATTGCTTAATAAATATAGTAACTATAGAGGAATATTCAGAAGGCAGTATTGCTTAATAAATATAGTAACTATAGAGGAATATTCAGAAGGCAGTATTACTTAATATAGTAACTATAGAGGAATATTCAGAAGGCAGTATTACTTAATAAATATAGTAACTATAGAGGAATATTCAGAAGGCAGTATTGCTTAATAAATATAGTAACTATAGAGGAATATTCAGAAGGCAGTATTACTTAATATAGTAACTATAGAGGAATATTCAGAAGGCAGTATTACTTAATAAATATAGTAACTATAGAGGAATATTCAGAAGGCAGTATTGCTTAATAAATATAGTAACTATAGAGGAATATTCAGAAGGCAGTATTACTTAATAAATATAGTAACTATAGAGGAATATTCAGAAGGCAGTATTACTTAATATAGTAACTATAGAGGAATATTCAGAAAATGATTTTGAGTATTTACATACTATGTGTGTGTGTGTACTCACCTAGTTGTGGTTGCAGGGGTCGAGTCACAGCTCCTGGCCCCTGGTGTGTGTGAAGGATGAAGTAGACAGATATCAAACAATGACTGTTAAAGCTCTGGTTGCTTGATCATTTTCTCAGATCATTTACGTACGTTTATTGTTACCAAGATGCGAATAAGTGCACTGATGAGAAGCGATAAACCTCAGAGGCAATATTAATAAAGATCGTATATGTGGAATTTAGTGATTTCCATTTCATAGTGTATTTATGTATTTATTTATTTTTGCGGAGGTGAGCAAGGAACTCTGGGTGAGTTGCAACCCTAGTGAATAACTGGTATATAATATATCCTTCGTGAGAGGATAAATACATCATGAGGTGTATATTTCTGAATGTATATAATCTGTAGGATCACTTTAAACCCCCACTTTAAGGGTTAAATTGTTAAATTGGAGTGAACACGTAATATTTAGCCTTATTGAGTGTAGACGATAGACTTCAAATCTTTAAAGACAACCAACCAATTCTTGGATTCATTATGTATACTAATCCAATAGATCACACACACACACACACACACACACACACACACACACACAAACACACAAACACACACACACAAACACACACACACACACACCCACACAAACACACACACACACACACACAACAACAACAATCTGGAGAGTGATGTAGTGGATGCAAGATCCATTCTTGACTTCAAGAGGTACGATAAGGCTCTTGGAGCAGGGAGTGTACCTAGTAAGAATTAGCGAAGAGATGGGGCCAGGAGCTGTGACTTGACCCATGCAACCACATACAGGCGAGTATTAACGACGACTGGAAGAAGTCCTTGCATCACGACATTAAGGGATGTTCTACTGAGTGTTCTGAATACACGAGAAGCAAAAGGAGATAAATCATTTTCTTTGGTTCTGTAAGAAAAGGCATCAATCAGTCTGTAAACCACTCACCTAAACCTTGAATAGATCACTGTAAACAGTGAACTACTGGAAATAATACTGACAATCAAAAGAGACAGAAGAATCAGTGAGCTACTGTACCTTTCACATATATTCTGTCCGTGGAAATTGATGACAATAAGAGGAAGACTAGTAGCACAGGCAGAATTGATTCACAAAGATGACCAGCATTGATTTGGAGAAGACTCGTCTTGTTTTACAAACCTACTGCAGTTCAACAACAGACTGACAGACACACACCAGGAAAGTGAGAGCTGGGTAAACTAAATAATAAAGAACTGTAAACGTACTTAATAATGTACCAAACCGGAGATTTACTCAAGAATTAAAAGGGCAGTAAGGAGAATACCTAAGGGAGAAGGAAATAGAATAATGGTAGGTGGTAGCCAGATAAGCAAAGGTGACGAGTCCCACAGGGATTAGTGTTGGGACCAGTACTATTTTTCATGCACTTAAAGGACTTATAAGAAGAGATGTGAGAATGAAACTGGAGAACGCATGGAAAGACTGCAAGAGGGTTTAGACGCGTTATTGAAAAATAGTGAATACATGGAAAGACTGCAAGGGGATTTAAACGTATTACTAAAATGGTTAAGCAGAGTTACAGGAATTCGGTCACAGGAACGGAGAAATTGTGAATATTTGGGAATATATAAAGCGACGACAGTGGCTGGAGACCTTGAGCAAAGAGAAGGATCGTGACATCAGCATACTACCGAGCATATCACTGACAGCACATATGAAAAAAAATTTGTGTCAGTGGTAAATATGTAGCTAATAAACCTGACATTGTTCCAGAGATGAGATGAATGACCTATTAGTAAATGTATCTATTTTTTTCAAATTGAAAACGCAGTGCAGTCACAGGGATGTTGGGAAGTACTTATTTAGCTATAGACTGACCAAAAAATGTGATGACTTAGGCGAGGAAGAGATGAACACAAACACTACACAGGCTGAAGCATAAATATATCACTAACAAGACATACAATTAATAAAACAATAAAATAATATGAAGTTAAAAGACTAGGCAAGTAGATAAGATTCACCGCTTTTCACCATAAATAGTTAAGTATTATTATTATAATCAAGGGGAAGCGCTAAGCCCGTAGGATTATACAGCGCCTGTGGGGGGATGTGGAAGGTATTCAGGATTAATTCAGGGAACTGGAGCAAAGATACAATTCCCTAGATCAAGAGCCCATCACCATAATCAAGGAATCACCCTTGAGGGGACACAAATAGTTAAGAGAAAACAGGAGGATACAGAGCCAGGAAAAACAAATGGAAACCAAGAAGTTCAAACGAAAAAGAAGAATATAAACATTTCTGCGAGAGTAATGAGGAACTGGAACGGATTAAGAGGTGTAGTGGAGGCCAACGCGATACATGGATTCAATTGTAGTTACAGCAAAGCCCAGTGGATCCGGGAGTAAGAAGCTTCTGATAATCCATACCAAAAAAAAAGCGACCCAAGAGCCGTATGACAGCAGCAGAATGCACAAGGCAACAGCCAACAGCAACAGCCGAACACATGGGTACAAATTCCTACAGTTTTTTCTCTCTCTTATTTCCGTCTGGTGAAGGACTCCTGGCGTTCCTAAAAAGCTTTGTCAATATTTCATAAAATTTATTTTCATTTGTAATGTATATATATAAATGAATATATATATATATTTACACACTCAGTTCTAAAGGTGAGCTCAGAGACAATGTTTGTGAATAATTTCTCACGTTTGCGAGTTATTAAACACACACACACATTATATATATATATATATATATATATATATATATATATATATATATATATATATATATATATATATATAGATATATATAATATATATATGTGTGTGTGTGTGTGTGTGTGTGTGTGTGTGTGTGTGTGTGTGTGCCGAAAGAACTCATTTAAAATTAAGTCCTTTCTAAAATTTTCTCTTATACGTTTAAAGATATATTTTTTTCATTAATGTTGATGTAAAAATATTTAATTTTGCACCAAAAGTAACTTAGAAAACTTACCTAACCTTATTATAACAAGCGTAATTTATTTTAGCCTAACCCAATTAAATATATTTTAGATTTGTTTACAATAATTTAATACTAAACAAACACAGTGAAATATATTTTTTCGTTAGGTTCAGAATTATTTTGGCGAAATTATTGCATACACAAATTTTCGCTTGTCTTATATGGTAAGATGAGCGTTGCTATTTAAGCCAAGATCGCAAGTTCTGCCTATTCGGCACGACATATATAATATATATATATATATATATATATATATATATATATATATATATATATATAGAGATATAGAGAGAGAGAGAGAGAGAGAGAGAGAGAGAGAGAGAGAGAGAGAGAGAGAGAGAGAGAGAGAGAGAGAGAGAGAGAGAGAACACTAGCTAAACTGCTTGGAATTATACTAAATAGCATTTAACATTTAAAAAAGAAAATCCTCAACATTTTATAAGCAAAAACGGAGCATCAGGAGACTATTTCCTTCTGGTTCCCAATGAGGCTCGTTCCTTAGTCTTATTATTGTTGTCAGTGAGAGAACTTGACGGTACAACACACCGTAAGAAATTCACTTCAACTGGTGTTTGTACTCACCTAGTTGCGGTTGCAGGGGTTGATTCACAGCTCCTGGCCCCGCCTCTTCACTGGTAGTTACTAGAACACTCTTCCTGCTCCATGAGCTTTATCATACCTAATCTTAAAGCAATGTATGAATCCTGCCTCCATTACATTTCCAAAACCATTCCACTGTCTGACAACTCTGCGAGTGAAGAAATACTTCCTAACATCGCTGTGACTCATCTGAGTCTTCAACTTCCAATTGTGTCCCCTTGTTGCTGTGTCCCATCTCTGGAACATTCTGTCTTTGTCCACCTTGTCAATTCCTCTCACTATTTTATATGTCATTATCATATCATTCCTATCTCTCCTGTCCTCCAGTGTTCTCAGGTCGATTTACCTTAACCTCTCCTCGTAGGACATGTCCCTTAGCTCCGGGACTAGTCTTGTTGCAAACCTTTGCACTTTCTCTAATTTCCGTCCGTGCTTCGCCAGGTGTGGGTTCCAAACTAGTGCTGCATACTCCAATATGGGCCTGACATACACGGTGTATAGGGTCCTGAACGATTCCTTATTAAGATGTCGGAATGCTGTTCTTAGGTTTGCTAGGCGCCCATATGCTGCAGCAGTTATTTGGTTGATGTGTGTCTCAGATGTGCCTGGTGTTATACTCACTCCGAGATCCTTTTCCTTAAGTGAGATTTGTAGTCTCTGGCCCCCTAAACTGTACTCCGTCTGTGGTCTTCTTTGCCGTTCCCCAATCTTCATGACTTTGCACTTGGTGGGGTTGAACTCCAGCAGCCAGTTTCTGGACCAGGCCTACAGCTAGCCCAGATCCCTTTGTAGTTCTGCCTGGCCCTCGTCCGATTGATTTTTTCTCATCAACTTCACATCATTTGCAAACAGGGACACTTCTGATTCTATTCCTTCCGTCATGTCGTTCACATATACCAGAAACAGCACAGGTCCTAGGACTGACCCCTGTGGAACCCTGCTTGTCAAAATCTGTCCTTAATTCTCCTGGGTTCTTCGCCTTAAATACTTCTTCCATTCTCTAGCACACTTGGTTTTGGCCTCTCTACACCTTTGAATGAACCAAGGATTCATCCTGACTTTCTCGCTATTTCTGTGACCCTTGGGTACAAACCTCTCCTAAGCTTCCTTGTACACTGTTGTCACATGCCAGTCTTCTGTCCCTCTGAACCTCGTGCAGGAAATTCTTCATGCCTGTGTAGTCCCCTCTCTTGTAGTTTGGCTTCATTTGTCCTGTCCTTTCTGCTTCCCTCTCCAGTTGTAACTCTACTATGTATTCGAAGCTCAGAACCACTTGGTCACTGGCTCCGAGGGGTCTTTCGTATGTGATGTCCTCAATATCTGCAGTACTGAAGGAGAATAATAGGTGCAGTCTTGCTGGTTCATCCTCTCCCTCTCTCTCTCTGGTAGTGTCCCTTATGTGTTGGTATATGAGGTTTTCCAGTACCACCTCCATCCTAGCCCTCCACGTTTCTGCTCCCCCATGTGGCTCCAGATTCTCCCAGTCAATTTCTTTGTGACTGAAGTCACCCACAATCAGCAGCTTTGCCCTGCTCGCATGAGCCCTTCCGGCCATTTCAGCCAGTGTGTCAACCATCGCTCTGTTACTCTCATTATATTCTTTCCTTGGCCTCCTGCTGTTCTGTGGTGGGTTATACATCACTGCAATTACCATCTTGGGACCTCCAGACTGAAGTGTTCCTATTATATAGTCTCCTGCTTCTCCTCTGTATCTCTCTAGTTCGTCAAAATCCCTTTGGTTTTTGATGAACAGTGTCACTCCTCCACCCCCTCTCTTCCCTTTGTCTTTCCTCAAGATCTGATATCCTGTTGGAAAGATGGCACCTGTTATCGTTACTGTGAGCTTGGTTTCGGTGAGAACTATGATGTCCGGTGATGCTTGTGTGTGTGTGTGTGTGTGAGATTGTTTTCCTCCACCATCTCAAGGCGAGGCTCCACAGGTACTTGGGAACTCGTGCTATCAACACAGTCTCGCACCAAAACAAAAAAACTGTTATCTGACCCACAACAGTTTGCTACAGTTTGCCGTGTTATGTCACCACCAACTTAATAAACCTCTGAACGAAACGCCATTTTAGTAAAGTCTTGGTTTGTGTTCATGACTTTGTCTACTTACTTTGTCTACATACTAAGTAGGTTTATTTAGGTACAGGTACACATAGGTTCAATTATCATACATAGTGTAAATGTACATGTATGGTATACAGTGTCGACAAGATGAACAATTACACACATGTACAGCATCTGGGTATCTTTATTGTAGACGTTTCGCCACTCACTGGATGGCGAAACTTCCACAGTAAAGATATCCAGATGTTGCACATGTGTCTAATTCTCCACAGTGTAAATTACCTAGGATAACCTTCCCCCTTCCCCCCAAAAAAGCCCAAGTGACTTATTTCCACCGGGATCCTTGATAGATGAGAATTAATGCCTTTCTCACACTGATAAAAGGCACTTATAAATAACAAAATGGCACAATACCGTCACTGGAACAATACACAAATAACTCGCACATTACTACTACTACTACTACTACTACTACTACCTCTCTACTTCCTTTCCTACTACCTCTTGTCCTCTCCCTGTCTGCTGGCCTATATATACTCCCTCCTTCTCTTCTTTCTGTTAGTGTGACTTTGTAAATGGTCCAAGTCGGACCGAAATGTCGTCCTAAGCTTCTCTTATGTGCGGGTTATTTGTACACTTACAGTTCAGGACATTTATTAAAGGAAACGTTTCGCCACAAGTGGCCTCTTCAGTCCTAACACAGAGGTATGAGGACTGAATAAGCCACTCTAGACGAAACGTTTCCTTTAAATGGTTTTAAATACCGACAAATTGAAGACGAAGACACATGTGGAACAGTAGAGTATCTTTATTGATGAAACGTTTCGCCTACACAGTAGGTTTCTTCAGTCAATTACAGAGGCAGCAGTAGTAGTGAAATATAGATGTAATCAGTCCATCAACCTTGGAGAAATGGTATTTGAGGTTTTCAGTCCCTCAGCCTGGAGAAGAGCTTAGTTCCATGGAGCTGACTCAAGGAAGAGGAGAAGGGACTCATTTCCTCGAATCAAAAGCCCTTCACGAGTATCAAGGCAGCCTCCCCTACCCTTGAAGGCTGCTCAAGGTCATTAACCCGGCAAGTCTCCACACACACACACACACACACACTGGTACCTCGCACCTTAATTGCTTCCTTAATGAGGTAATTTGTGCTGTCTAGCCGCTTAACTAGGTAATTACACCAGGAGGCAGGTACCCACTGCACCTACTGGAGGGGAGGGGTGATTACCATACCCTCCTCTAACCCCCCCCTCTTTCAACACCCCCTCCTTCCGTCCCTACCTCGATATCTCCACCTTTCCTACACTTCAAAATTCCCTTCAGTGCTTTACAATTCCCTTCAGTGCTTTACAATTCCCTTCAGTGCTTTACAATTCCCTTCAGTGCTTTGCAATTCCCTTCAGTGCTTTACAATTCCCTTCAGTGCTTTACAATTCCCTTCAGTGCTTTACAATTCCCTTCAGTGCTTTACAATTCCCTTCAGTGCTTTACAATTCCCTTCAGTGCTTTACAATTCCCTTCAGTGCTTTACAATTCCCTTCAGTGCTTTACAATTCCCTTCAGTGCTTTAAATTACCTTCAGTGCTTTACAATTACCTTCAGTGCTTTACAATTACCTTAAATGCTTTACAATTACCTTCAGTGCTTTACAATTACCTTCAGTGCTTTGCAATTCCCTTCAATGCTTTACAATTACCTTCAGTGCTTTAAATTACCTTCAGTGCTTTACAATTACCTTCAGTGCTTTACAATTACCTTCAGTGCTTTACAATTACCTTCAGTGCTTTAAATTACCTTCAGTGCTTTACAATTACCTTCAGTGCTTTAAATTACCTTCAGTGCTTTACAATTACCTTCAGTGCTTTACAATTACCTTCAGTGCTTTACAATTACCTTCAGTGCTTTACAATGTTCTTCAGTGCTTTACAATTACCTTCAATGCCTTACAATTCCTTTCAGTGCTTTACAGTTCCCTTCAGTGCTTTGCAATCACCTTCAGTGCTTTATAATCACCTTCAGTGCTTTATAATTGCCTTCCGTGCTTAGCAATTACCTTCAGTGCTTAGCAATTACCTTAAGTGCTTTACAATTACCTTCAGTGCCTCATAGTTACCTTCTGTGCTTTACAGTTAGTTTCAGTGCTTTAAAATCACCTTAATTACTTTAGGAATTCAACACACCCACATTGGGGCCAGGAGCTATGATTCGATCCCTGCAACCACAACTAGGTGAGTACATACACACACACACTAAATGTTTCAGAGGAGGAATACAGGAACAAGAGGGTCACACCTGAAACTTGAAAATGAGTCATAGGGATGCTAGGAAGTATTTATTCAGCCACAGGTGTATCAGGGAATGGAACAACATGCAGAGTGATGTACCGGAGGTAGTAATCATGTTATCTCCACCATTCAGGATATCTTAACCCGTAAAATGGGTCCAAGGACTACAGTATACCGCAGTCTAAAGTTCAGGAGCTGCTACGTGACACTCTTGGGTACAGGAACTTCCCTACAACACTTCTGAGGCCCAGCAGCTACAACACATCATCTTATTTATCAGAAGTAATGTTCTACCTATCTTTGCCAGTTTGTGTGAGGGAGAAGTGAGAGAGATGTGATGGAGGATGATGTGTGGGGAAGGAGCGATGGAGGATGTGGGTACCTGTGGAGTGATTAAGTGCGTTTGTGGAGTGATTGTGGATGTTTGTAAAGTGATGGAGGATACTAGTGCGTGAAAGAGTGATGGAGTGTGTGGTTGCTTATGGAATGATTGGGAGCGATTGTGGAGTGATTGGGGGAGTTTGTGGAGCGATGGAGGGTGTGTAGGAGGGAGGCTGAATAAAAATCACCATTTAAGTGACGTAGCTCTTGTAGTGTTGATGCAGTGGTCAACTATTAGTTAAATGGGGGTGTAGTGAAGGCAATGGTGGAGTAATGGGAAGTAAAGGTGTTGAAATTGGAGGTAGAGCGTTGTTAAAGAGTAACAATAGCAATGCAGTGAGTTTTGTAGGAGTGGGTGGAGTGTGAGAACTGATGGTAGCTGTGCTGGTAGTGGAGTGGTGGAGTGTGTCGTGGAGTTTGTAAAGCAGCAAAAGAATGAGAAATTAAACAGCGGAAATTAAAGCAATCTATAAAAATTCAAGAAAAACAAAGGGACAGAAATGTCCTGAATATACAGTAGGGATGTTCAGACAAGTCGTATAAATAACTACGAAGAAATCAGGTGGAAGGAGAAGGACAGGGAAATACACGAATGGAGAAAGTGAAGAATGTGAAAAAATGACGTATTCAGCAAATCAAGCTAAAAACGAAGGAGGAATATATTAATATAAAGAAACAGAGACGCAGACTGCAGACTAGAAGAGAGAAGAAACAAGTAAATAAGAGAGACAGAGCTCTCATGGTGTTTCGACTAAATGAAGAAAACAAAATCCAGGAGGAAAGTATCAAATCAACACTGGTAAACAAAGAATAAAAGGCACAATACCGTGACTGGAACATTTCACATTTAACTCTTCGTGTTCCTGTGACTAGTTAATGGCCTAAGTCGTACCAAAACATCGTCGCAAGTTTTAGTCTCTTATGGTTATTTGTGTAATGATAAATAAAATAATATTTATGGGTATTGGGAACTACCAATGAGGCAAGTAATGATATTTTTATAGGTAGGAACTAATGAAGGAAAGACTAAGCCATTTAAAGATTTCTGTAAATAAGAACATAAACGAGAAACAAAGAATTGATAAAGAAATCCCATCTTCGGCATGACCATTATTAAAGAGGAACAAACAGAGGAAGAAAGGACAGGAGAGAAAATAAATATTACAGAGAAGAAAGGAGGGGCGAAATAAATGAAAGAGTGTCTGCCTTATTAAACGTCACTCAGTAGAAAAGAAACAGACCAGGACTCACAGTCCCTTGAAAAGAAAATAATTATAGGGATCAGTCGCAATTTTGCATCGAGAAAAGGCAAACAATAAGTAAATAAATAATACAACTCTGACATTCATTACGAAAAAGAAAAATTGGAACTAGTTCCTCCAATACAAACGGAGTTAACGTAAGTGGAGTGTTATGAGAAAAAGTTTCAGGATTAAAACGTCGTATATCATAACCACTGCCGAGATTAAGCTCTTAAGGAATATTAACAAATATGGTGTGGCATGCAAAGAGTACGTAACCTTTATTTGGCGCATGTACACACCCTCATTTACCCTCCAACCACCGAACCAGGTGACTGAGGGTTGACGATGGGGCCCGGTCGTTCAACCAGTACCCAGGTTCCAGCCAATGAGATGGTTTTGGCAATCGCGGAGGTTATGTGGGTACCACTCTCCTGTCTGCCCTTGTTATTCCCATTCTAGGGCTGGTTGAAGCACAGTCAGCTCTCTAGTGGCTTCTATTCTGCCTTGCTTACCGTGGAGTGCACTAATACCTATCACTGTACATAGTGTATATAGTGTACATATTTCTGTTCAAAATTGGTGAAAGATAATATAAGTCAAAAGCTTTGTTGTGTTTATTTTGCTCCCTTTACACCCAGCATAACAGGCCATTTGGACTCCTGGGTTGTAATATGGGGGCCTGCCCGGGAGCTGGAGCTGGACTTAGAGAGAGGGTTGAGCCTAGGGTGAAGTTGGAAGCAGGAACATTGTGTAGCTTGCTGTCTGGCATTACATTAGCTTTGCCAACGCTTTACAAACTTTGCATGTCAGTTGCTATGCTATGATCAGTCTTACTATTGTGTGATCGTTCAACAGCTCGCTACTAGCCTGTTCGGTGTGAAGATCGCCGGGTCACCATCTGGAGGAGACCCGGGCCGTAAGTACCGGCAAATCTCCAATGAATGGTGTGAAGATTTTGCAGTCAGCTTTGCTATTGCGTATCCACCTTGTATGCGTATTCTACAATCGTACTGTGCATAGCTAAGCGTGTTCTGCAAATAACGTGTTACGTTGGGGTATTCTGCAATCGTACGGTGCATAGCAAATAACTTATACATTGGTGTATGCCACCTAGACGAGTCAGACGTCTGGTGTCGGCATATACTTTGTTTAACCTACCTAAATTGTCCCTACAGCGTTGTTGGCAAATTGCTCGTTCCACTGGCATTGATTACGAACGTACTCTCACAGCTGCGCAACTGCGTTCACTGATCACCGACAAACTTCGAGAAGAAGAGATGGCACATCAGACTCCTCCCTCTACGGGAGCTAGGGAAAAAACTCCTATGTTCTCGCAGGAGGAAAATGATATATCAACCGAGCAAAATGGTCAGTCTAGTGCAGCAGGGTTGTCTCAAGGTGAATCAGCGGCGTTGGCACTTGATCTGGCAAAAATCAATCTTGAGCAGACTAGTGAACAGAGAGCATATGCAAAAGAAGAATTTGATAGGGAAAAAGAAAGGAGGCAGTTTTCGCATTCTGTAAATGACTTTAGTTTACAGAAAGCAGTACAGCTTGTTCCCCGCTTCAATGAGGCCGAACCAGAACAATTTTTCGAAGCTTTCGAAAATCAGGCTCGAGCCTTGAGGTGGCCGTAACAGCATTGGGCATCGTTGGTTCACACAGCATTGTTTGCTAAGGCACAGGAATTTACGTCAGTGTTAAATGACACTGATTTTTCCGATTATAAAGTAGTGAAGACCACAGTGTTAGAAGCATATACTTGTATCCCAGCTAAGTATCGAAAGTTTTTTAAGTTAGGCAGACGATAGCTTGGTCAATCCCTGGTTGATTTTGTGCGACAGCAGACCAAAGCTTTTACCAGCTGGTATAAAGCAAGTGCTGTTGCTACCTTCGACGATCTTGTGCAGCTTATTCTGATTGACAACCTGCTGGAGTCTGTGGGACCAGAGGTTCGAGTCTTTCTGCAGGATCGTGACTTAACCGCTGCATTGGAGGCAGCCAGGTTGGCTGATACCTTTGAAACTAACCGCTCCTTGTCCGAGCGGTCCCATCTCTCTCTTCAACAGCCTAGCATGAGCAGACATCGTCAACCTTGGAGAATGAAGTGCCAGCCGGAGGGAGAACGTCTACGTTAGCCAGCTAAGTCACCTGGTGAGCCACGCTTCTCAACTTAAGGTCCACCTGGTGAGAGAAACTACTCAACATGGTGCATCTCGACAACAGTATCCAGAGAGACACCAGCCAGAGCGACACCAGTTGCAACGTCAGCAGGGAGTAAAGGGAAAGCCTGTCGTCTGCTTCCTCTGTAATAAAGTAGGTCACATCCGTCCCAACTGCCCCAACAAACCCCAACCCATTGGGAAAATCTCTAATATCCCTAGTAACATGTCCCTGAGAGAAGTACAAAAAGGGATGGCCCCTTATTACTGTAAGAGTCTTATTTCCCTTCAGGAAAACTCCGAAACAACTGTAGTCAAAACCTTTAGAGATACTGGAGCATATTGCTCACTTATAAGAGAGAGAATATTATCCCTTTTAAAGAGCACTTCCTTGAATTCCTCTGTTTTATTGGAAGTATTTGGAGGAGCTATATATTCTGTCCCTTTGCATAAAATTTATGTATAGTGCAAATATTACACTGGGTACTTGGTGTATCCGAAGGATTCCCCATGAAAGATGCCATGTTATTACTGGGTAATAACATTACCACTGCTAGTGTATGTCCTGAACCCATAATGATTAATTCTTCCCCGGTGGTGGCCATAACTCGGGCAACATCCCAAGGGTTGTCTGGCGAGATTGTTGACCTATCCTTGGACGACTCCGATCTCGGAATAGCCACATTGTTTTACGAGGAAAAACTGGCCAGAGACTCGTAGATCAAGTGAACAAACCCAGATCAAGCCTTCCTATTCCAAGGTTGCAGGATTGCCAGATATCTGTTTCCATGCCCGAGGGACTGTCTTTCCGGGAGGAACAACGAAAGGACCCTTCTTTAAATTTCGCTTTTCAGGCAGCCATAGGTAAATCCTCTTTCGATCATCCGGTCAAGTATGAACTTAAAAATGACTATTTGATCTGCACTGAGACTGGTAAGAAGATAGAGGGCCGCCAATTGTCTGACAGGTTAGTAGTTCCAACAAAGTTTAGACCTCAAATATTGAATATAGCTCATAATACTTCATTAGGTCACTTAGGAATTACTAAAACCTTATATAGAATCACAAAAGAGTTTTATTGGCCAAAATTAAAGCAGGAAGTGAAGAATCATATCTGGTGTTGCCGAGAATGTCAGCAAGTAGGGAAACCTGGACATTCCATTAAACCTGCACCTCATCAACCTATACCTGCTGATGGAGAACCTTTTGCAGATTTAATTATAGATTGTGTAGGTCCACTACCTAGGTCAAAGTCGGGAAATCAGTAATTATTTACCATTATGGATAGAGTAATTAGATATCCTGAAGCAATTCCCATGCGCAGTATTAATACTAAAGCTCTTCTCAAAGCTTTAACAAGATTTATTTCTTGTTTTGGCATTCCTAAAACTATTCAAAGTGATCAAGGTACTAACTTCACTGCCAAAGCATTTAGGGAGGCATTAACTAGGTTAGGGATAATCCACAACTTATCCACTGCCTATCATCCTCAGTCCCAAGGCGCCTTGGAAAGATTCTATCAGAAGTTAAAAACCATGATGAGAACTTTTTGCATGCATTTTCCTACAAACTGGGATGAATCGTTACCTTTGTTGCTGTTCTCAGTACGAGAAACGGTGCAAGAGTCTACCGGGTTTAGTCCGTTTGAGCTGATCTTTGGGCACAATGTACGAGGTCCTCTTCGGGTGCTCAAAGAAGGATGGATGGGAGAAGACGTTAGCTCAACACTCTACAACCCGTCTTCAAGGGTGCAGGTGGCACGTCAGAAGGGTATCAAATAATAAGAAGGGAAAAATAAGAGAGGAGGCGTGGCCTTGGTGATCAAAGAGGAATGGAGACATGACATACTAGGAAATCTACAAAGGAGACATGAAATACTAGAAAACCTAGGCAAAGGAGATTTCAGGGACTAAATAACAGGTCATGTTTCATCTGAAGTGACTGAACAGTTTGTGAAGTATAGAATATTGAAAACGCACATCACAGTACCACAACTCCACCACGCCTTTACCTCCACAGACCTCCTCCTCTACCACACACACCTCCATCACACCCCGACACTACAACTCCACCACAACTTTCCTGATCATTCGAAATGCCACTACACACCCACTCCTCCATCATACACCTACTCCAACACACCCTTCCCACTCCACCACAATCCCATTCAACCACACTTCCAATCCACCAAATCTCACTAACCCAGGCTCTAATCATCAAAATTCATAAGATACCTCACCTTAATCACAAGATTAAATTACGTCTTCTGGGACTATCCAATGAGCTGACTGTCACACATCTCTGCCCTTATGTTCCTTATTCTCTACCCGTTCCAACACACACACACACACACACACACACACACACACACACACACACACACACACACACACTTGCATGCATGGAAAGAAATTAAAGAAAGTGCAAAGGTTTGCAACAAGACTAGTCCCGGAGCTAAAGGGTATGTCCTGCGAGGAGAGGTTAAGAGAAATCGACCTGATGACACTGGAGGACAGGAGAGACAGGGGGGGATATGATAACGACATATAAAATACTGACAGGAATTGAGAAGGTGGATAGAGACAGGATGTTCCAGAGATGGAACACAGCAGCAAGGGGACACAGTTGGAAGTTGAAGACTCAGATGAATCACAGGGATGTTAGGAAGTATTTCTTCAGTCACAGAGTTGTCAGGAAGTGAAATAGTCTGGGAAGTGACGTAGTGTAGGCAGAATCCATACAAAGCTAAAAGAAGAGGTATAATAAAGCTCATGGAGCAGGAAGAGTGACCTAGTTGCGACCAGTGAAGAGGCGGGGCCAGAAGCTGTGAATCGACCCCTGCAACCACACCTAGGCGAGTACAAACACACACAATATATATATATATATATATATATATATATATATATATATATATATATATATATATATAGAGAGAGAGAGAGAGAGAGAGAGAGAGAGAGAGAGAGAGAGAGAGAAAAGAGAGACAGGAAAATAAGAAGACACAGGGTGATGATAAATGAGCAGGTCGGGGAGAGAGGGCGTCCAGACACCAGGGACAGTGTTGTCGCCCGAATTACTGACCTCCTGGCAAGCGTTAGACCAGGAATTACATTTCTGCGAGAGCTCACTCCTCCTGGTCACTTACCAGGGACACTCACCCAGGTCACCTCACCCAGGCCACCAGGAAATTCACCAAGGTCACACTGTGACCTGACCCTCCGTAATTCTGCTCATCCATAGTCCTTGTTTACTAAGGTGCACGTTTGTACTTGGATTTGTAAGTTAGTGTTCGTCCGTTGATAAGGCTTCAGCAGTCGTGTCCTTGGTGCTACTAATTTCTGTCTACCAATAATACGTTCATGGATCTGTAAATCAATTGATGTTATATAAGACTTCTGCAAAGCTTCTATATTTCAACTTCAATAGATTTGGTAGTCAGTGAATTGTTAAGTCTTAACTCTTTTAATAATAAAATGCAATTTAGTTATATTTATTACCACGTTTCGCCCTGTGTTAATGGCTTTTTCCACTTAATACACATTCTTAATACACATTCTTGAGCTTCGATGCAGTTCTATTTGGTAAACGAGAAAAAATTAACATTCTTTTCTACATATTCTCATTCACAACTCATCAGTCACCGACATTCCAAGTATATCGAAGGCGAACGATCTCATATAAATGTGGCCAGTAGCTCGGTTGGTAGCGCACTCACATCACACATTGAGGTCTATGATTCCATCCCTGGTACGGGTGGAAACACTGCGGGCGTGCTACCTTAAGACACCTGCTGTCCCTTTTCACCTAGCAGTAAATTGGTACCTGGGTATTAGTCGACTGGTGTGGGTCGCATCCTGTGTATTAAAAATGAACCTGTTTTGCCCGAAAGCTCTGCTTAACAAGGGGACTTTGTATATGGTATGTCACTGGTGTCAGCTATGGTCTGTGCAAGTTGTATCATGTACTTGTAGAAATAGAGATTATTATTAATATTTTGGTTCCGACAGATTGTGAGAAAAAGACATAAGTACAATCCAGACATTAACGGAACTGTTTCGCTAATTCTAGCCTTGTCGATCCGTATATCCGCATCAAGACTGATAAAACAATCAGTGGAGAAACGACTCCTTCAATAAATTCTTTGCGCCTTGAACGACTCTAGACACAATTCAACGCACCACGACACCAAATTCAGGAAACTTAGCTTGACCATTAAAAAAATGAACACTAGTAATAATAGCACTTAGTAAAAATAATTGAAAAATGTACCAACTAGTAATTATGATAAAAATGTCGATCTTAAGTGATTGGTTAATTGGGTTTAAATCCTATCGACTACAGGAACATTATTAATGCTCCGTGTAACCTGTTCAGGACCAGTTAGGAATAGTTTAATTCCTAAATTAACTATACATACACTGTGTGTATCTGTGTATTTACACTGAGAGATGTATACCTCCCTATGTATGTATCTCTATTCTTAAATTAAAAAAAGTATCAGAATTATTCAATATATGAAATTTTCGATATCGGGCATCGAAAATTTCAGATTAAGGATATTATATTAAGGAATATATAAAAAATAAGAAAAAGGCACAATACCGTGACTGGAACAATACATAAATACGTGAATTGTATACAATACCGACAAGATGAAAATTAGACACATGTGCCACATCTGGGTATCTTTATTGTAGACGTTTCGCCATCCAGTGGCTTTATTAACGCAAATTCAAGGACATAATGGGAAGACAATAGATCTATATACAAAAGAAGAGGTAATCAGTCCCTCAGCCTTACGACGACGTTTCGGTCCGACTCGTATAGAACATAATTTTACAAACAATTACTTGAATCGAAACAAAGTTACAAATTTAGTAATTATGATAATCTTACGATGTGAGAAAACATTCCTGAGTAGCGAGGGTATAAATATACCTGATGAAGATTGAGACACTTATGCAGCATATGGGAATCTTTATTCAGGAAACGTTTCGCCACACAGTGGCTTCACCAGTCCAATACAAAGAGGAAGGCGTAAGGAGAGGAGGAGAATGAGGTAATCAGTCCCTCAACCTGGAGTCGATGTGTTCAGTCCATCAATCTTGTAGAATGTACATTCTACAAGATTGATGGACTGAACACATCGACTCCAGGTTGAGGGACTGATTACCTCATTCTCCTCCTCTCCTTACGCCTTCCTCTTTGTATTGGACTGGTGAAGCCACTGTGTGGCGAAACGTTTCCTGAATAAAGATTCCCATATGCAGCATAAGTGTCTCAATCTTCAACTTGTCGGTTTTTCAAACCATTCATCACACACACATAAATATACCTGGTTGGATGAATCTTATTGCAGCCAGCTGGCTCAGTGGCTAACGCGTCGGTCTGGAGTTTTATGACTCTCTGGCCGCGGGTTCTAACCCAACTCGTGGTATGGTTTGCTTGCAATCGTGTTATTACGATTTCGTAAGTCGTGTGAAGAATGCTTTAGTTAGGCCAGATTCTTGGATGAAATTTGCTGGAGAGTTATAGTTATACAAACAGTATATACGGTGCATATAACACGTGTGTGGTTCAAGGTTAGTATTGAGATGTTTCTTCCCGAGCTGCTTCTTGAGGCCTAATACAGGAAACTACAGAACTACGTAGTATAAGAGGTCAGGTGAGCATAAGTAACAACCAGTGTAACTTTAGAAGCAACATACTGGACTGATTACCTCATTACTTCTCTACTACACTTGCTGCCTCTATTTGACTGAAGAAGTCTACTGTGCAGGCCAAACATTTCATTAATAAAGATACCCAACTTAGTCCTCAACTTGTCGATATTTTATGCCATTTTCAACATACCGAGTAATTTTTTCGTATCTTTCTCTTATGCCTTTTTTGTTATATATCCATCTCGTAGATGTTAAGATAAAGTTTTCAAAGTCCGGGAACTTTCTTCCTGAATTTTTTCTTTATTTTTGAGGCGCTCGTATACATATTTTCATTTTGTCTATTTAATGGAATGTTGAAAAGAAATTTTGTCTTACCGGAGACACGTGAAATTTGAGCAAGATTGATCGTTTGTCTTCTTCGAGTGCTTGTTTAAAGAGGCAAAAAACAACACAAAAGGATTCACTTAAGACACCTTTATTGAAGGCTTTTCGGTCCTAGAACCTTTATTTGATTGAACTCAAAGTATTCAAGTTCCCAGGACCGAAACGTCTTCGATAAAGGTGTCATGAGGTTACATTTGTGTACGTTTCCCTTCCTAGTCCTTCTTCGATGTCGCTACGATTATTTCTTCTTGTTCAGCTTGAATTCATTCACTAGGAGTGAGGCTGACCATTTCTCTTCGCTTTTGATAAGTATTTTGAGTTCGATAATAGCTAGTTACAGATCACTTCTTGTATGCCCAATGTATTTTTTGTCACAGTCCCTGCAAAGTATTGAGTAGGGGTACAAATTGTAGGTTGAGTGTAATAATAATAACAATAATAATATTTATTTCTACAAGTACATGATACAACTTATACAAACCATAGCTTACATCAGTGACATACTATATAACAAACCCCTGGTTATGCAGAACATTCTGGGCACCTTAGATTTTGTCCCAAGGATGCGACCCACACCAGTCGGATAACACCCAGTTACCTACTTGCTGCTAGGTGAACATGGACAGCAGGTGTAAGGAAATATGCCCAATATTTCCACCTGTACCGGGGATCGAACCACGGACACCCAGTGTGTGAGCTGAGTGCGCTACCAACCAAGCTACGACGTGGTGGGTGGGGTGATAGTGAAATGTGGGTACAGATAGTATTATGGTAGTTTAGACTGTTGGAAAGAAGGAAGATCTATGAACATAAGGAGGAACATTGAAACAGGCCTATTTGCCGATACTAGGCAGGTTTTCCTGAGACCTAAACCCACTAACAGAAGTATTTGTCCAACCTATTTACACTGTTACCCAAAAAATAATCTTTGATATCCTTATTAATTCAATCGCAATTCCCACTCAGATTCAACCCCTCTCACTCTTATATTTATCTAGTTGGACTGTTCCACTCATCCACTCCTCAATTTCCAAAGCCAATACTTTTCCTATCTTTCTAAATCTAAACAACGATTTTGAATACAGATACATTTCTAATTAAAGAATCCTCTGAACCTCTCTGCCTCCTTCCTTCTGTCTTAGCTTTCTTCCTCCTCTTCTTACCTCATTCCCTCCACCTCTCCTTCCTTCCCCCTTATCCTACCCACTCACCCCTCCCTCCTCCCTTATCTCCCACTCTCCATTCCTTATCACTCAGCCAGCCTCCCAATTTATCTTCCATCCTCTCTCTTTACATTCTTTCCCTTTTACTATTCTTCCAGCATGAGGTAATATTAATTTGAAATATTAGTATATAATGGGCCACTAGGCCTGTTTATGGGCCAATAGGCCTGTTGCAGGACTTTTTATGTTAATATGATTCTAATGAAAATGTGAATGATAACTAGCCACTAAATCAGTCATCAGTGACAACTGGTCAATAAGTCATCAATGACAACTGGTCAATAAATCAGTCATCAATGACAACTGGTCAATAAATCAGTCATCAATGTTATGGATGGCAACTGGTCACTTAACCAGTCATCAATGTTATGGATGACAACTGATCACTTAACCAGTCATCAATGTTATGGATGACAACTGATCACTTAACCAGTCATCAATGTTATGGATGACAACTGATCACTTAACCAGTCATCAATGTTATTGATGACAACTGATCACTTAACCAGTCATCAATGTTATTGATGACAACTGATCACTAAATCAGCTTCTGACAATTCAAATCGTCTTAATACAGAAGCAATAACATTTGCAACCTCTCTTACGTAAAATAAAAGTATATATGACATTCTAATGCCTTACACACACACACACACACACACACAGTCTGGGCCAGGAGCGGTGACTCGACCCCTGCAACCACAACTAGGTGAATACACACACATGCAAATTTAATATCGAAACATAGTCTAAGAATGGGGGTAAAAAAGTCAGCAAACCTTTTCACGACCATTCAAGCTTCTTCCTGTTTACATTGGAAATACTCTTACCAGCCTTTGCTGGAAATGTCAGAAAGTCATACCATTTTCCACGTTATAATTGAATATAATTTTGACTCCTGGTCTGTTAATGGTTTTATGGTAATTCATAAACTTAGAGAAATTATTTATACTGTATTTTCAGTATAGTAAAACACCAAAAGGTTTAGCGAAATTTTAGGAATGGTAACTTAAACGGTGTGACAATATTTTTTGGCAGGAAAATGACCTTGCAAAAAAAAAAATAGTAAGAAACAGGAAGAGAGAAAGAGAGAGATAGAGAGAGACAGACAGACAGATAGACAGAGACAGATAGACAGAGACATACAAATGGATCCAAGAAGCTTACTGCCTTCAGTTGTAAATTAAAACAAACTTTGCACAAGAAGCTTTTATTGAAACAACGTTTCGCTCTGTTTTGAACCTTAGAGCGAAACGTTGACCCAATGCAAATATTTCCAGCAACGTTTCTCTTGGCAACATTACCTACACTGGATTACATTTGAAAAAAAAATAATTAACAGCTAAAAAAATGTGTTGATTATGTTTACATTAGAGAAATTATGATAATGTTGAAATTAGAGACATTATGATAATGTTTATTTTAGAGAAATTATGATAATGTTGAAATTATAAACATTATGATAATGTTTATATCATCACAATATTTATATTAAAGATTATCTGGTAACTTCACTGTTATCACCAAATTTCTTTTCTCACTTGCTCTCTCTCTTTCTCTCTCTCTCTCTCTCTCTCTCTCTCTCTCTCTCTCTCTCTCTCTCTCTCTCTCTCTCTCTCTCTCTCTCTCACTTTATCCAGACCTGGAGGTTACCTGGAGGTTATTCCGGGGATCAACGCCCCCGCGGCCCGGTCCATGACCAGGCCTCCCGATGGATCAGGGCCTGATCAACTAGGCTGTTACTGCTGGCCGCACGCAGTCCAACGTACGAGCCACAGCCCGGCTGATCCGGCACTGACTTTAGGTATCTGTCCAGGTCTCTCTTGAAGGCAGCCAGGGGCTTATTGGTAATTCCCCTAATGCTTGATGGGAGGCTGTTGAACAGTTTTGGGCCCCGGACACTTATGGTGTTTTCTCTTAGTGTACCAATGGCGCCCCTACTTTTTATTGGGGGCATTTTGCATCGCCTGCCCAGTCTTTTACTTTCGTAGGGAGTGATTTCTGTGTGCAGATTTGGGACCATTCCTTCCAAGATTTTCCAAGTGTAGATTATGATATATCTCTCCCTCTTGCGTTCCAACGAGTACAAGTCAAGTGCTTCGAAGCGTTCCCAGTAGTTAAGGTGCTTGACAGAACTTATACGTGCAGTAAAGGATCTCTGTACACTCTCTAGATCTGCGATTTCACCTGCTTTGAATGGAGATGTTAATGTACAGCAGTATTCCAGCCTAGAGAGAACAAGTGATTTGAAAAGGATCATCATGGGCTTGGCATCTCTCGTTTTGAAAGTTCTCATTATCCATCCTATCATTTTCTTTGCACGTGCGATCGTGGCACTGTTGTGATCCTTGAAAGTGAGATCCTCAGACATTACTACTCCCAGGTCCCTTACATTATTTTTCCGCTCTATTGTATGGCCGGAGTCAGTAGTATACTCTGTTCTAGTTATTATCTCCTCCAGTTTTCCATAACGGAGTAGTTGGAATTTGTCCTCATTGAACATCATATTGTTTACCGTTGCCCACTGGAAAACTTTGTTTATATCTTCTTGGAGGTTAACCGCGTCCTCAGCAGATGACAGCCTCATGCAGATCCTAGTATCATCCGCAAAGGATGATACGGTGCTGTGGTGTATATCTCTGTTTATGTCTGATATGAGGATAAGGAATAAGATGGGGGCGAGTACTGTGCCTTGTGGAACAGAGCTCTTCACTATGGCAGCCTCCGATTTAACTCTGTTGACCACTACTCTTTGTGTTCGATTTGTTAGGAAGTTGAAGATCCATCTCCCCACTTTCCCAGTTATTCCTTTAGCACGTATTTTATGAGCTATTACGCCATGATCGCATTTGTCAAATGCTTTTGCAAAGTCTGTGTATATTACATCTGCATTCTGATTTTCTTCCAGTGCATCCAAGGCCATGTCATAGTGATCCAGTAGTTGTGAGAGGCAGGAGCGACCTGCCCTGAACCCATGTTGCCCTGGATTGTGCAGATTTTGGGAATCCAGGTGATTTGCAATCCTGCTTCTTAGCACTCTTTCAAAGATTTTTATGATGTGGGACGTCAGAGCTATTGGTCTATAGTTCTTAGCTAATGCTTTGCTGCCACCTTTATGGAGTGGGGCTATATCGGTTGTTTTAAGTGACTGTGGAATTACACCCATGTCCAAGCTCCTCCTCCATAGTGTACTTAGGGCACGCGAGAGGGGTTTCTTGCAGTTCTTAATGAAAACAGAGTTCCACGAGTCTGTGCCCGGGGCTGAGTGCATAGGCATGTTGTCAATGGCTTTTTCGAAATCTATCGGAGTTAGGGTAATGTCGGAAATCTGGCATACATTTATGGAGTTTTGAGGCTCATTCATGAAGAAATCATTTGGGTCGTCGATCCTCAGACCGATTAGTGGTTCACTAAACACAGATTCGTACTGGGATTTCAATATTTCACTCATTTCCTTGTTGTCATCTGTGTAAGTCCCATCCTGTCTGAGTAAGGGCCCGATACTAGATGTGGTATTTGCCTTGTTTTTGGCATATGAAAAGAAATATTTTGAATTTCTTTCAATTTCACTAATAGCTTTAAGCTCCTCCTGCCTCTCCTGGTTCCTGTAAGAGTCATTTACCTCTTTTTTTTCTTAAGACCGTTACTATTTCCCTCTTGCGAACGATACCCCATTTAGCTCTACCTCTCTTACTCCCTCTCTCCCTTCACATCATCTTTCTCTTCCCTGCCTCTCTATCTCTCTCTCTCTCTCTCTCTCTCTCTCTCTCCCTTCACATCATCTTTCTCTTCCCTGCCTCTCTATCTCTCTCTCTCTCTCTCTCTCCCTTCACATCATCTTTCTCTTCCCTGCCTCTCTCTCTCTCTCTCTCTCTCTCTCTCTCTCTCTCTCTCTCACGGCTGGGTTCAGGCTCGACTAATCACCTGACTCGAAGTGTTTTTGTGACAAGATAAATTAGGCCTGGCGTAGCTAGGGTGACTAATTATAATAAATGATTTCGCATTTTGTTTGCCCTCGCGTAAGTGGTGGCTTGTCCAAGTGGTGGCATAAGTGGTGGTTTGTTTAAGTGGTGGTTTGTAAAAGTGGTGGTTTGTATAAGTGGCTGTTTGTTGAAGTGGTTTAAGTGATGATTTAAGTGGTGGCTTGTTTAAGTGGGGCTTAAGTGGAGGCTTAAGTGAGGGCTTGTTTGAATGTTGGCCTATATGAGTGGTACCTTGAGTGATGGCTTTAGTAGTGGTTTTTTTTAGTAAGTACCGAGATACGGTACCTACTTATGGGATATCAAGTGTTATCCCAAGACTCGGTACCGTTTCTGGAATCCTCATGTTGTCCACAAGTTCAGGGATCCACCTTACATACAATGGTATAATACAAACAGGAGTAGGCCTAAAGGAACATGAGAGGGAGCCTATAGCCTCGGAGAATTAATATGAAAACTGGCAAAGAAAAATGCTGAGATTTCTCGTTTAAACTTTTTAAATATTCTGTTTTTCCTGCTACTAGCCAAGGACTCGAACCCTTGTCGTTTTAGCCCGCCTCATGCAGAGAAAAAATTCACGACGCTCTAACCCACAGAACCACCCAATCATGAAAAGATCACGCACCCAGCAGAGCTAGGTGTTTTATCGTGATCCGGTGCACTAGTCTCCATAAGCAGTATATATTATATATATATATATATATATATATATATATATATATATATATATATATATATATATATATATATATATTATTAATATATATGTATATTATTGTAACCACGAACGAGTGGTATTTAATCAATAACAACACTGCGACTCGAGGACTCGAACCCGTGTCGTTTTAACCCGCCTATAAGACAGGCTCGATATCTCTAATAAGCTTCACGTGGCATTACATAAGGACAGTATCTGTAATATGTACAAAGTTCTTTGTCCCCTAAAATCATTCACTGCTTCAAATAAATTTTTCAATGCATCCAAACACACTAAAACTCGCAAGACAGATTTATAATGAAACCAAATCCTCAAACGAACGAGCATACACAAAATTATATCCCACTAAGTGTAGGTCACTGGTATAAGATTACTGATGCTAAAATAGCCTTGTAGACTTTCCCAAAAATCCCCAGAAATTTAGATACTTTTCCCTGTTTCAGCATTTGCATTAATTAATTCTCATTCTCTCGGGAGAGCCAGTTGCGCTTCGTAATGTGATCAGCACTGTGTTAGTATAACATTCTGGCGATTATAGAAAAGTAGGAATTAGGTATGCTATAAAGGAACCTAGACAGACACCTAAAGTCAGTGCCTAACCAACCGGGCTGTGGTTCGTACGTCAGTTTGCGTGCGGCCAGCGGTATCAGCCTGGTTGATCAGACCTTGATCCACCATGAGGCCTAGTCTCAGACCGAGCCGCGGGGGCGTTGATCCCTGAAAATATCTCCAGGTAAACTCCAAGTAATACCTCCCACAATAAGACACATAGGCAACAGTTCGGCATCTTTAATCCGAAACGTTTCGCCTACACAGTAGACTTCTTCAGTCGAGTACAGACATAGGCAGGAGCAGTAGAGATGCGAAGACGATGTAATCAGTCCATCACCCTTGAAAACGTAGATTTGAGGCTGTCAGTCCCTCAGCCTGGAGAAGAGTTCTGTTCCATAGTCTGAAACAATGTGAAGATCAAGAGACAGTGTGGAGACTTATATACTGTCAGAAGTAGAGAATGGTTGGATCTGAGAGGGACGTGACCTCTCAGTAACTACATTCTCTTTTCTACTATTCCACACCTCTACTTTCGACAGTATATAAGTCTCCACGCTGTCGCTTGATCGTCACATTGTTTCAGACTATATAACAGAACTCTTCTCCAGGCTGAGGGACTGACAGCCTCAAATCTACGTCTTCAAGGGTGATGGACTGATTACATCGTCTTCGCATCTCTACTGCTCCTGCCTAAGTCTGTACTCGATTGAAGAAGTCTACTGTGTAAGCGAAACGTTTCGGTTTAAAGATGCCGAACTGTTACCAACCTGTCGGTATTATATACCATCTTGATATTCACAAACACTGACTTATACGTAATATATGTGTCTTTACAGGAGACAGAGGTTAGCGTGTGGTATTCTCAGTTCACAGGAAAGGTGAAGAGAAATGTTGATGGTACACTAAGGAAGGTAATGGCTTTTCTATACAGAAATTGACTAGTCCCTGATTAGCCAGGTTGTTGTAATTGTTGTGGTACGCTTTTGTTTTGCGGCTTTTTTTTGTGGTACATTGTATTGTGGTACATTGTATTGTGGTACATTGTATTGTGGTACATTGTATTGTGGTACAATGTATTGTAGCATACTGTTGAGGTATACTGTGTTGTGGTATACTGTATTGTGGTATACAGTATTGTGGTACACTGCATTGTGGCATACTGCATTGTGGTATATTGTGTTGTGGTATACTGTGTTGTGGTACACTGTATTGTGGTACACTGCATTGTGGCATACTGTGTTGTGGTATACTGTGTTGTGGTATACTGTGTTGTGGTATACTGTGTTGTGGTATACTGTATTGTGGTATACTGTATTGTGGTATACTGTGTTGTGGTATACTGTGTTGTGGTACACTGTGTTGTGGTATACTGTGTTGTGGTATACTGTGTTGTGGTATACTGTGTTGTGGTATACTGTGTTGTGGTATACTGTGTTGTGGTATACTGTGTTGTGGTATACTGTATTGTGGTGTACTGTGTTATGGTACACACTGTTATGGCACACACTGTTATGGCACACACTGTTATGGTACACACTTATGGTATACACTGTTATGGCACACACTGTTGTAGTACACACTGTTATAGTACACACTGTTAAGGTACACATTGTAAAGGTACACACTGTCATGGTACACACTGTCATGGTACACACTGTCATGGTACACACTGTCATGGTACACACTGTCATGGTACACACTGTCATGGTACACACTGTCATGGTACACACTGTCATGGTACACACTGTCATGGTACACACTGTCATAGTACACACTGTCATAGTACACACTGTCATGGTACACACTGTCATGGTACACACTGTCATAGTACACACTGTCATAGTACACACTGTCATAGTACACACTGTCATAGTACACACTGTCATAGTACACACTGTCATGGTACACACTGTCATGGTACACACTGTTATGGTACATTTTGTACCACAGGTAGGCAAGGCAGGAAAGTGTACCTGAACCCTTACTGTCCACTTAACCTCAAGAGGTACATAAGAACTTAAGTTTCCGCTCTTTACTATCAAGATCAGAACTTTAAAATCAAAGTCATTAATTTATAGGTGAATTTTTTTCATGTGAGAGAAGGCTTAAAGTTCAAACTTCTCAACATTAAACTTATTATAAAACTTTCAGTTTTAAAACTAGCTTCTAAATTTCAGTGTTAGCAGCAGCAATTTTCCGAACTTTAAAACGGTAAACGCTACGACTTTTTCTTTTCAATTTGTATATTAAGTTTATTTTGTAATTCCGGAAACAATAGATCTATCTAATGGATTACATGGGATAACTTTTTCAAATTAGGAAATATACGAAGAGAATAGAATTTCCTTACTACTCAACTCAATAATAATAATAATAATAATAATAATTATTATTATTATTATAAAATAATAATATATAATAATAATAATAATAATAATAATAATAATAATAATAATAATAATAATAATTATAATAATAATAATAATAATCTTTATTTCTACTAGTACATAATACAACTTGGTATAAACCTTGGTAATAAATACCGACAAGTTGGTTTAGAAAGACACGTTAGCAAACACTATGACATATTAGAAAACGTTTCGGTCCTGGGACCTTGATCACTTCTAACATACAGAGGTAGAAAGACATTATATATATAGGCGGAGAGTGAGGTGTGACGCACGTGACCTGAGGAATGTCATAAGAACATAAGAACATAAGAATGGAGGAACACTGCAGAAGGCCTACTGGCCCATGCGAGGCAGGTCCTTATCAAAACAACCTCTGCCTATGACGGGTAGACGATGAAATCAAGTGACTCCGGTGTTGTTGGGTTGGTGCTGCTTAAGTATCATGTATGCCAATGTTTTTGAAATTTTGTAGTTTCCAGTGTTGCGTTCTATAGTGCCGGTGACGGTGATTAGTGAGGCTTCTAGGCACCGTCGGCGTCTGAGGTCTGGTTCGGTGAGAACGAGTTGTGCCTCATTCCAGTTCATCAAATGCCCCGTGGAGTCTCCGTGGAGGACACAGGCGTACCTTACATCGTCTCTGTTAGAGGCATTTCGATGCTCATTCAAGCGGACTGCAAGATCTCTGCCTGTCTCGCCTACATATTTCTTGGGACAGAACCCACAGGGGATAGTGTAGACGCCTGCTGTAGAAGTTAGAGGTGTGGGGCTGCGTTTCGTAGTGAGGTCTTTGATAGATGATGTGTTTATGGTGGAAACGTTGATGTTACTCATAGCAAGTGCCCGGCGAGTATTCGTAGCAACATCACCACATGGGAGTACTATGAACTGCTTAGGGGGCTGTTCCATGGAACAAACCGCCCATGGAACAGCCCCCTAAGCAGTTCATAGTACTCCCATGTGGTGATGTTGCCACGAATACTCGCCGGGCACTTGCTATGAGTAACATCAACGTTTCCACCATAAACACATCATCTTTCAAAGACCTCAATACGAAACGCAGCCCCACACCTCTAACTTCTACAGCAGGCGTCTACACTATCCCCTGTGGGTTCTGTCCCAAGAAATATGTAGGCGAGACAGGCAGAGATCTTGCAGTCCGCCTGACGAGCATCGAAATGCCTCTAACAGAGACTATGTAACGTACGCCTGTGTCCTCCACAGAGACTCCACGGGGCATTTGATGAACTGGAATGAGGCACAACTCGTTCTCACCGAACCAGACCTCAGACGCCGACGGTGCCTAGAAGCCTCACTAATCGCCGTCACCGGCACTATAGAACGCAACACTGGAAACTACAAAATTTCAAAAACATTGGCATACATGATACTTAAGCACCACCAACCCAACAACACAGGAGTCACATGATTTCAACGTCTACCCGTCGTCATCATAGGCAGAGGTTGTTTTGATAAGGACCTGCCTCGCATGGGCCAGTAGGCCTTCTGCAGTGTTCCTCCATTCTTATGTTCTTATGACATTCCTCAGGTCACGTGCGTCACACCTCACTCTCCGCCTATATATATAATGCCTTTCTACCTCTGTATGTTAGAAGACGGGTCATCGCAAGATTGAGACCCGTGCCAGGACTACGGTCTTGGCGAACATTATACATACATCTGTATGTTAGAAGTGATCAAGGTCCCAGGACCGAAACGTTTCCTAATAAATATGTCATAGTGTTTGCTAACGTGTCTTTCTAAACCATAATACAACTTATACAGACCATAGCTGACATCAATGACATAATATATACAAAACTCCTCGTTATGTAGAGCATTTCGGGCAACTTAGGTTAATTTTGTCCCCAGGATGCGACCCACACCAGTCGGCTAACACCCAGGTATCTACTTGCTACTAAGCGAACATGGACAGCAGGTGTCTTATGGAAACTCGCTCCAGTGTTTCCACCTGTATTGGGGACCGAACCATGGAACCAGCTGGCTGACAGGAAGCACAGTCTTCAAGAACTGAGGTAGAGAAGCTTCAAGGAAGAGCCAGCTGGCAAACTTTTACACGATGGCTTCACGCAAGAAGCAACTGGTTAATTTAGGCTTTGAAGCTTCACCAGTAACCTTTAACAACGCAGTGAACGGGACGAAAATAGACGCTAGTGACGTCACGGGTTGGGGACGAAGATAGTGGAAATTGTGTAAGAGGAAAGGAGGTGAGGCTGAAGGAGACGATGGTGCGAGAGAGCGAGAGAGAGAGAGAGAGAGAGAGAGAGAGAGAGAGAGAGAGAGAGAGAGAGAGAGAGAGAGGTAAGAGAGAAAGTAATATTCTTTTTCACCGAAGGGATTCACTCACTAATCTCTTACATTTTTAGATTCTCTCTAATTTTTTTATTTGCCAGCGAAGTGGCTAGTTTACTGTGCATCTGATACCCATCCTGTGGATGGTATTGCAAGAGCATATGGATACACAAAAATCCTAGGAGATAGGCCCCGAAAGGATTAACAGGAGTACATCTGGATTTATATCTGCAGTTTACTTATCTATTGTCTTGTATATTTTGATTAATAAGATATCTTGAAGTATAACATACTAGATTTATATACTATCTCTGTATTCCTAAATAAGTGCATAATTAATATAACCTTTCAAGATAGTGTCCAAAGGGCTGACCACATACTTTGCACTTAGTCTGACCATCATGTGTCACTCCCAAACTGTCAGAAGTACTTGTAACCAAGCCTAAGCCTGGTTACTACCACATCTGTGTGATGAATGCTTTGAAAACCGGTTTTCAAACCGTTCATCACATTTGTCAGACACTGCATCATCATGGGATCATGATACAAAGAATTCTTCAAAACTTGTCCAATCTTTGGACGAAGACCTACTTAGATTAGTGGATGGTTCCACTATGACCCCGCCTCACTGCTTCGCCTCCTTGACTACAGTATATAAGCCACGTCTACGACCCTGTGCTGTACTTTCTACAAGACTGATGGACTGAACACATCGACTCCAGGCTGAGGGACTGATTACCTCAAACTACTACTCCTTATACCTTCCTTTGTATAAGACTGATGAAGCCACTGTGTGGCGAAACGTTTCTTCAGTAAAGACTCCCATATGTTGCATGTCTCAATACTACTACCACATAAGTCTGTCTAAATTGCTCCATAAACGTACTTATCTACTTTCATGTTATCATGGTGGGAGGTACATCCACTCAGGCTTCTAACTGCTGACCTATAACATTCAATTTCATTATTTACTTCTCTCCAAATATTATTCCTATGGCAGAGACACCAAAGTTATATTCTAGATTTATTTTTAGAGTGCTTATTCGGCTTATCAACTTTCTTATGAAGGAGTAATGCAATGTGTGATGGAATCCATGACAACTCTACAGTAATTAATTTTCCCCTAGTTTCAATAGCTATATCTTATATATCTAATGAGCATGTCGATAGTCATTATGCGAGTCAAGCTCAGTGCCATAACTTTAGCGCCATTAGAATGACAGTACAATTTGCAGTGTAAACGGCAAGTTGTTAATTTTTATGCCTAACTCAACATAATTCCTGTCGGTCTTGTCTAGGAAGATGGCGACAAGAGAAGGTGCAGCCTTGAGAATAGACTCCTGCTTAGATCCATCATTGTATATAACTTTAAATTATTAATTATAAATTTAAGTAGGGGGACTGGTAAGCCAGTAGAAGGCCTCGGTCAGATGACCAAAAACTCCAGTAGCGGATCATATGACTAAGACCCACGTCAGGGATTACCAATAGACCCCTGGTTGTCTTCAAGCAGGCACTGAACAGGCACCTAAAGTCAGTAACTGACTAGCGGGGCTGTGGTCCGTACGTTGGATTGCATGTGGCTAGCAGTAACAGCCTGGTTGAGGCCTGAACACAGACCGGGACACGGGGGGCGTTGACCCCCGAAAGTCTCTCCAGGTATACTCCAGGTATCTTGACGTTTGTCCCCTAACCTTTCAGCAAGATATTTCTTCTGGAGTTGCCTTTGCCATTGAGAATAGGAAAAAATTACTGGTGATAAACTTGAGATATATTAGAAAAAACACATCTTCCATCAAAACGTGAAATATTCGTGTTGTATACAGTGATTCATTTTGCTCTAAAATCCTTAAAAAAAATCTGAAAAACTTACAAGAGAAAGTACTCAACTGAGATTATACAGACTGACGAACTTTCATTAGTCGTACTGCGTCCCGTACAACGACTGAAGGTTAACGAGAGAGACATCGCCGTACTGCGTCCCATACAACGACTGAAGGTTAACGAGAGAGCCATCGCCGTACTGCGTCCCATACAACGACTGAAGGTTAACGAGAGAGACATCGCCGTACTGCGTCCCATACAACGACTGAAGGTTAACGAGAGAGCCATCGCCGTACTGCGTCCCATACAACGACTGAAGGTTAACGAGAGAGACATCGCCGTACTGCGTCCCATACAACGACTGAAGGTTAACGAGAGAGACATCGCCGTACTGCGTCCCATACAACGACTGAAGGTTAACGAAAGAGGCATCGCCGTACTGCGTCCCATACAACGACTGAAGTTTAACGAAAGAGGCATCGCCGTACTGCGTCCCGTACAACGACTGAAGGTTAACGAGAGAGACATCGCCGTACTGCGTCCCGTACAACGACTGAAGGTTAACGAAAGAGGCATCGCCGTACTGCGTCCATTATAACAGCTTTATAAGCCTTCTTTAAAGGTTTGTAAAGCTTTTTAAAGTTTTTTAAACCTTTTAATTTTTTTCATTATAAGGCCCTTTTAAAAAAATTAAAACGTTTAAAGATATTAAAACTCTTAAAGCCTTTTAAAGCCTTGTTGATGTCCGTGAGAGGCTCTTGATGTGAGAGGCTCTTGATGTCTGTGTGAGGCCCTTGATGTCTGTGAGATGCTCTTGATGTCTGCGAGAGGCTCTTGATGTCTGCGAGAGGCTCTTGATATCTGAACTGATAAAGCCACAGGTCAACCATTGGTATCCCAATTTTGGTATTGAAGGAATTATCTTGTGGGGAGAGACTTACAGCCTCAATGATAATGGTGTAATAGATAGGCTTTAAACTGCAAATTATTATGCACTAGCTGAAGCTAATAGTTTTGTTAGTTACAAAACTCTGTCATGATTGTAAACATCTCACTGTATTCGACTAAAAAGCCTTCTGTGAAGGCGAAACGTTTAGGAATGAAGATACTTAACTGATACACGTTTCTCTTACTAACTTGTCGATATTGTGTACCATTATCTTGTTCACTCGACTGAAGAAACCTATTTATTTACGCGAAACATTTCGCAAATACTTCACTGTTGTTCATGTACTGACTTATTTGTGGTTACAGGGGTCGATTCACAGCTTCTGGTCTCGCCTCTTCGTATATTCATATATTCTTGATTCACACCTTGATATTTAATATTCATATATTCTTGAGAGAAGTAAGCACTTTTCCTCAGAAGAAAGACGCAGTATGGGTGTTTGTCTCATGTATCCCTTATAGAAAGAGAGAGACAGAGACACACACAGCGGGAAAAGTGATCGAGGGGCTGCCAGTGAAGAGGCGGGCCCAGGAGCTGTGAATCGACCCCTGCATCCACAACTAGGCGAGTGTAACTAGGTGACACACACACACACACACACACACACACATACACAGAAAACACACAAACACTCTCTCAGAGAGAGAAAGAAAGACAGAGACACACGCATACACTTTCAGAGAGAGAGAGAGAGAGAGAGAGAGAGAGAGAGAGAGAGAGAGAGAGAGAGAGAGAGAGAGAGAGAGAGAGAGAGAGAGGAAAGTGATCCGGACAGTGAAGCCAGAGGTATGCATGTTCACAGCGTTGTTGATGACACGAAAAATAACTCCCAGAAATAAAAGGAGAGAATGAAAGCGGAGTCGACAAGCAGAAGGAACTGGCAATCAGGTCAGGGAAATTACATCGAAGTGGAAGAGGAACAAAAAACAAGCCTTTACAAAGTGCTGTTAGTGAACATTATGGAGGGAAGCACTGACGTTTGTCACACACACACACACACACACACACACACACACACACACACATGGAGAGCCAGGATGTTGGACGTAGTGCTGGAAAACCTCATGCACCAACATGTTAAGGACACTACCAGGGTGAGAGGGGAGGATGAACCAGCAAGATTGGACCTTGTGTTCACCCTGGGCAGCTCAGACATTGAGGACATCAAGTATGAGAGTCCCCTAGGAGCTAGCGACCACGTGGTTCTGTGCTTTGAATACATAGTAGAGCTGCAAGTGGAGAGAATAACAGGAGTTGAATGGGAAAAGTCTGACTATAAAAGAGGGGACTACATAGGGTTGAAGAACTTCCTGCGGGAGGTCCAGTGGGACAGAGAACTGGCAGGAAAGCCAGTAAATGAAATGGAATATGTAACAACAAAATGCAAGGAGGCAGTGGAAAAGTTTATTTCCAAGGGCAACAGTAACAACGGGAAGACCGGAACGAGCCCCTGGTTTACCCGACGGTGTAAGGAGGCAAAAACAAAGTGCAATAGAGAATGGAAAAAGTACAGAAGGCAGAGAACACACGAAAATAGGGAGATCAGTCGCAGAGCCAGGAATGAGTATACACAGGTAAGGAGGGAGCCTCCAGCGACAGCATGAAAATGACATAGCATCGAGAATCAAGACTGACCCGAAACTGTTGTATAGCCACATCAGGAGGAAGACAACAGTCAAAGACCAGGTGATCAGATTAAGGACAGAAGGTGGAGAACTCACAAGAAATGATCAGGAGGTATGTGAGGAGCTGAACAGGAGATTTAAGGAAGTTTTTACAGTAGAGACAGGAAGGGCTGTGGGAAGACAGCACAGAAGGGAACTTCAAGAGGGAATATACCAACAAGTGTTGGATGACATACGAACAACTGAGGAGGAGGTGAAGAAGCTCTTAAGTGACCCTGACACCTCAAAGGCGATGGGACCGGACATCTCCCCATGGGTCCTTAGAGAAGGAGCAGAGATGCTGTGCGTGCCTCTAACCACAATCTTCAACACATCCCTTGAAACTGGGCAACTACCTGAGAAATGGAAGACAGCTAATGTAGTCCCCATATTTAAGAAAGGAAACAGAAACGAGGCACTAAACTACAGACCTGTGTCTCTGACATGTATTGTGTGCAAAGTCACGGAGAAGATTATCAGGAGGAGAGTGGTCGAACACCTGGAAAGGAACAAGATTATAAATGAAAACCAGCATGGGTTCATGGAAGGCAAATCTTGTATCACAAACCTCCTGGAGTTTTATGACAAGGTAACAGAAGACAAGAGAGATAGGGGTGGGTAGATTGCGTTTTCCTAGACTGCAGGAAGGCCTTTGACACAGTTCCCCACAAGAGATTAGTGCAGAAGCTGGAGGATCAGGCGCATGTAAAAGGGAGGGCACTGCAATGGATAAGGGAATACCTGACAGGGAGGCAGCACCGAGTCATGGTACGTGAAGAGGTATCACAGTGGGCGCCTGTTACGAGCGGGGTCCCACAGGGGTCAGTTCTAGTACCAGTGCTATTTTTGATATATGTGAACGACATGATGGAAGGAATAGACTCTGAAGTGTCCCTGTTCGCAGATGATGTGAAGTTGATGAGAAGAATTAAATCGGACGAGGATGAGGCAGGACTGCAAAGAGACCTGGACAGGCTGGACATATGGTCCAGTAACTGGCTTCTTGAATTCAATCCAGCCAAATGCAAAGTCATGAAGATTGGGGAGGGGCATAGAAGACCGCAGACAGAGTATAGGCTAGTGGACAAAGACTACAGACATCACTCAGGGAGAAAGACCTTGGGGCGACCATAACACCGAGCATATCACCGGAGGCACACATTAACCAAATAACTGCTGCAGCATACGGGCGCCTGGCAAACCTGAGAATAGCGTTCCGATACCTTAATAAGGAATCGTTCAAGACACTGTACACTGTGTATGTTAGGCCCATACTAGAGTATGCAGCACCAGTCTGGAACCCACACCTGGTCAAGCACGTCAAGAAGTTAGAGAAAGTACAAAGGTTTGCAACAAGGCTAGTCCCAGAGCTCAAGGGAATGTCGTACGAGGAAAGGTTAAGGGAAATCGGACTGACGACACTAGAGGACAGAAGGGTCAGGGGAGACATGATAACGACATACAAGATACTGCGGGGAATAGACAAGGTGGACAGAGATAGGATGTTCCAGAGAGGGGACACAGGGACAAGGGGTCACAACTGGAAGCTGAAGACTCAGACGAGTCACAGGGACGTTAGGAAGTATTTCTTCAGTCATAGAGTTGTCAGCAAGTGGAATAGCCTAGCAAGTGAAGTAGTGGAGGCAGGAACCATACATAGTTTTAAGAAGAGGTATGACAAAGCTCAGGAAGCAGAGAGAGGACCCAGTAGCGATCAGTGAAGAGGCGGGGCCAGGAGCTGAGTCTCGACCCCTGCAACCACAATTAGGTGAGTACACATACACCTACACACAAACATACATACTCTCAAACCCACACCTCCCACACACACACACACACACACACACACACACACACACACACACCTCACACACACACACACACACACACACACCTCACACACACACACACACACACACCACACACACACACACACACACACACACCACACACACACACACACACACACACACACACACACACACGCACACAAACATATACTCTCAAACCCACACCTCCCACACACACACACACACACACACACACACACACACACATGATTGAAAGGAAATGAAATTATGACTCAGGAAAAATAACTTTAAAGTTGAGAGAGGAGCCTAAGTTTCCCAGAAAAGAAATACTGCTGAGACATACACAAATATACAATGCTAAAAGAATCTATGCAAAATATACAAGATAATATGAAGCAAAATATATCTATATGCGAGGTAAATACAACAGAATACAAAGCAAGAAATATCTATACAATAGAATGCAAAGCTAAATAAATCTATACAATAGAATGTGCAAAGCTAAATAAATCTATACAATAGAATGCAAAGCTAAATAAATCTATACAATAGAATACAAAGCTAAATAAATCTATACAATAGAATACAAAGCTAAATAAATCTAAACAATAGAATGCAAAGCTAAATAAATCTATACAATAGAATGCAAAGCTAAATAAATCTATACAATAGAATGCAAAGCTAAATAAATCTATACAATAGAATGCAAAGCTAAATAAATCTATACAATAGAATGCAAAGCTAAATAAATCTATACAATAGAATACAAAGCTAAATAAATCTATACAATAGAATGCAAAGCTAAATAAATCTATACAATAGAATGCAAAGCTAAATAAATCTAAACAATAGAATACAAAGCTAAATAAATCTATACAATAGAATGCAAAGCTAAATAAATCTATACAATAGAATACAAAGCTAAATAAATCTATACAATAGAATGCAAAGCTAAATAAATCTATACAATAGAATACAAAGCTAAATAAATCTAAACAATAGAATGCAAAGCTAAATAAATCAATACAAGAGGATACAGAGCTATAGAAAGCTTTGACACATGCAAAGCTATGAACAATTTACAAGAAAATCTAAGCTTTGAAAAGCTTTGCAAAAAAAAAAAAAATTGTAAGCTATAGAAAGCTAAACGAGAGTCTATAAAGCAGTAAAAGCTATACATGAGATTAATAAACTATAAAATACTAAACGAGTGCACAGAAAGCTATAAGAAGCTTCATAAAAGAATACAAGCTATACTAAAACATACACAGCTGTATAAAGCTATACGAGACAACGTAATAAAAGGCTTTACAAGCGAACACACGCACGCACGCACACACACACACACACACACACACACACACACACACACACACACACACACACACACACACACACAGAGTGATTAGTGGAGGTACAATTTATACATAGCTTCAAGAAGAGATACGATAAGGGAGAGAGCGGACCCAGTAGCGACCAGCGAAGAAACGGGGCCAGGAGCTGCAACCACAAACAGGTAAGTATACATGCATACACACACACACACACACACACACACACACACACACACACACACACACACACACAGCTGTTCTTCCCTTTCACTCCTTGGTCCTCCTCAGCCTGCCAAGGAGGACCAAGGAGTGAAAGGGAAGAACAGCTGGTTGCAGATGGAGAGGGTGATAGGTCGAATGCTGAGGCACAACCAGGCTATCAAGAGCCACTGGAAAAATCAAGGGAGAAACTGACCACATACAGGCAGGATCCAGAGTCACAGAGGGTGAGGCAATGGGAGGAATAAAGGGCAAAATCAGTGTTTATCCATGGGCTTCAGGAGAGAGAGGAAAGGACACACACTGAAAGGCAGCAGGAAGAAAGAAAGGAGATTGAGAAAATCATCACGGAAATAGGTGAAGAGATGGACGAGATTGTAAATTTTCAGAGAATAGGGGGGTACTCGAAGGGGAGAAACCGACCAATCAAGCTGATTCTCAGGACGGAAACAGTGCGGAACAGGATCCTCCAAGAGAAACCACGATTGAAATACTCGGAAGAGTACAAGAGGGTGTTCCTAGACAGAGACAGAACAAAATCAGAACGACAGCAGCTGAGGGAGAGGACAAAAAAGCGATAGGAGCTAGGAAAAGAGACAAGGATGGAACCAGCAGAGGTCAGTCAGAGCAGAACAGAACAGCAAGGGCAAGCACACACACAACTATTCTCAGAACCATACAACCTATCACACCATCCCAACACACACTACAATCCATACACACAGCCTCCACCCAACACCGAGCTATAGAATCCCACAGTATGCCACGAGGTCTCCCACCCTCACAGGCCCCCCAAACCACAGTGTTGGAAAGGAAACTGAAGGTATGGTACACAAACGCTGATGGAATAACAAATAAGTGGGAGGAGTGGCATGAAAGAGTCAAAGAAGCATCACCGGACATCATAGCTCTCACAGAAACCAAGCTTACAGGTATGATAACAGATGCCATCTTTCCAACGGGATACCAAATCCTGAGGAAATACAGAGGGAACAGGGGGAGGTGGAGGAGTGGCATTGCTGATCAAAAATTGCTGGAATTTTGATGAGCTGGAGAGAGGAGACAGCGGAGAAGAAAGTGATTACATAGCGGGAACACTTCACTCTGGAGGTCCCAAGGTGGTAATAGCAGTGATGTATAACCCACCACAGAACAGCAGGAGGCCAAGGCAAGAGTACGACGAGAGCAATAGAGCGATGGTTGACACACTGGCTAGAGTGGCCAGAAGAGCTCATGCATGCAGGGCAAAGCTCCTGATCATGGGTGACTTTAACCACAAGGAGATCGATTGGGAGAACTTGGACCCACATGGGGGCCAAGATACATGGAGGGCTAAGATGATGGAGGTGGTACTGGAAAACTTCATGTGCCAACACGTAAGGGACACTACAAGAGAGAGAGGAGAGGATGAACCAGCAAGGCTGGACTTAGTATTCACCTTGAGTAGTGCAGATATCGAGGACATCATATATGAAAGACCCCTTGGGGCCAGTGACCATGTGGTTTTAAGCTTCGAATACACAGTAGAGCTACAAGTGGAGGGAGAAGCAGGAAGGCCAGGACGAAGGAAGCCAAGCTACAAGAAAGGGGACTACACAGGAATGAGGAACAACCTGAACGGGGTTCAGTGGGACAGAGAACTGGCAGGGAAGCCAGTTAATGAGATGATGGAATATGTAGCAACAAAATGCAAGGAGGCTGAGGAGAGGTTTGTACCCAAGGGTAACAGGAATAATGAAAAAGCCAGGATGAGCCCATGGTTTACCCAAAGGTGCAAGGATGCAAAAACCAAGTGTGCTAGGGGATGGAAGAAATATAGAAGGCAAAGGACCCAGGAGAATAAGGAGAACAGTCGTAGAGCCAGAAACGAATATGCACAGATAAGAAGGGAGGCCCAAAGACAATATGAAAATGACATAGCAGCGAAAGCCAAATCTGACCCGAAACTGTTGTACAGCCACATCAGGAGGAAAACAACAGTCAAGGACCAGGTAATCAGGCTAAGGAAGGAAGGAGGAGAGACAACAAGAAATGACCGTGAAGTATGTGAAGAACTCAACAAGAGATTCAAAGAAGTGTTCACAGAGGAGACAGAAGGGACTCCAGAAAGACGGAGAGGTGGGCCACACCACCAAGTGCTGGACACAGTGCACACAACCGAGGAAGAAGTGAAGAGGCTTCTGAGTGGGCTAGATACCTCAAAGGCAATGGGGCCAGATAACATCTCCCCATGGGTATTGAGAGAGGGAGCAGAGGCGCTGTGTGTACCCCTAACAACAATATTCAATACATCTATCGAAACAGGGAGATTGCCTGAGGCAGGGAAGACAGCAAACGTAGTCCCAATATTTAAAAACGGAGACAGACATGAAGCATTAAACTACAGACCAGTGTCACTGACATGTATAGTATGCAAAATCATGGAGAAGATTATCAGGAGAAGAGTGGTGGAACACCTAGAAAGGAACGATCTCATCAACAGCAGCCAACATGGTTTCAGGGACGGGAAATCCTGTGTCACAAACCTACTGGAGTTCTATGACATGGTAACAGCAGTAAGACAAGAGAGAGAGGGGTGGGTGGATTGCATTTTCTTGGACTGCAAGAAGGCGTTTGACACAGTTCCACACAAGAGATTGGTGCAAAAACTGGAGGACCAAGCAGGGATAACAGGGAAGGCACTACAATGGATCAGGGAATACTTGTCAGGAAGACAGCAGAGAGTCATGGTACGTGGCGAGGTGTCAGAGTGGGCACCTGTGACCAGCGGGGTTCCGCAGGGGTCAGTCCTAGGACCAGTGCTGTTTCTGGTATTTGTGAACGACATTACGGAAGGAATAGACTCTGAGGTGTCCCTGTTTGCAGATGACGTGAAGTTGATGAGAAGAATTCACTCGATCGAAGACCAGGCAGAACTACAAAGGGATCTGGACAGGCTGCAGACCTGGTCCAGCAATTGGCTCCTGGAGTTCAATCCCACCAAGTGCAAAGTCATGAAGATTGGGGAAGGGCAAAGAAGGCCGCAGACGGAGTACAGTCTAGGGGGTCAGAGACTACAAACCTCACTCAAGGAAAAAGATCTTGGGGTGAGTATAACACCAGGCACATCTCCTGAAGCGCACATCAACCAAATAACTGCTGCAGCATATGGGCGCCTAGCAAACCTCAGAACAGCATTCCGACATCTTAATAAGGAATCATTCAGGACCCTGTACACCGTGTACGTTAGGCCCATATTGGAGTATGCGGCACCAGTTTGGAACCCACACCTAGCCAAGCACGTGAAGAAACTAGAGAAAGTGCAAAGGTTTGCAACAAGACTAGTCCCAGAGCTATGAGGTATGTCCTACGAGGAGAGGTTAAGGGAAATCAACCTGACGACACTGAAGGACAGGAGAGATAGGGGGGGACATGATAACGACATACAAAATACTGAGAGGAATTGACAAGGTGGACAAAGACAGGATGTTCCAGAGATTGGACACAGTAACAAGGGGACACAGTTGGAAGCTGAAGACACAGATGAATCACAGGGATGTTAGGAAGTATTTCTTCAGCCACAGAGTAGTCAGTAAGTGGAATAGTTTGGGAAGCGATGTAGTGGAGGCAGGATCCATACATAGCTTTAAGCAGAGGTATGATAAAGCTCACGGCTCAGGGAGAGTGACCTAGTAGCGATCAGTGAAGAGGCGGGGCCAGGAGCTCGCACTCGACCCCCGCAACCTCAACTAGGTGAGTACACACACACACACACACACACACACACACACACACACAGAGTGATTAGTGGAGGTACAATTTATACATAGCTTCAAGAAGAGGTACGATAAGGCTCATAGAGCAGGGAGAGAGCGGACCCAGTAGCGACCAGCGAAGAAACGGGGCCAGGAGCTGCAACCACAAACAGGTAAGTATACATGCATACACACACACACACACAGAGTAGTCAGTAAGTGGTCACAGAGTAGTCAGTAAGTGGAATAGTTTGGGAAGTGATGTAGTGGAGGCAGGATCCATACATAGCTTTAAGCAGAGGTATGATAAAGCTCACGGCTCAGGGAGAGTGACCTAGTAGCGATCAGTGAAGAGGCGGGGCCAGGAGCTCGGACTCGACCCCCGCAACCTCAACTAGGTGAGTACAACTAGGTGAGTACACACACACACACACACACACACACACACACACACACACACACACACACAGTGACAGTTGTCAGGAAGTGGTATTGTCTGGATAGTGATGTAGTGGAGGCAGGATCCATACATAGCTTTAAGAAGAGGTATGATAAAGCTCATGGAACGGGTAGAGTGACCGAGTAGCGGCCAGTGAAGAGGCGGGGCCAGGAGCTATGACTCGACCCCTGCAACCTCAACGAGTACACACACTATATCTCTGTAGCTAAAATGCTTCTTGTCACCCTTGTTATTAATTCAAAATAAGCAGGGTTGATATTTCTAAGAATGGTAACAATCCATTCTCCTGTTGTATCGTTGTTAATGATCACACGTTCCGATCAACCAGGCTGTTACCGTCGGCCGCACGCAAACCGACGTACGAACCACAGCCCGGCTGGTCAGGTACTGACTTTTGGTACCTGTCCAGCTCCTTCTTGAAGATAGCCAGGGGTCTATTGGTAATCCCCCTTATGTATGATGGGAGACAACACTAAGGTATTTTCTCTTTAATTAGTGCATTCGTATTTTATTATTAATTATTGCATTCGTATTTTATCAATAATTAGTGAGTTCGAATTTTGTCATTAATTAGTAGGCTCGTATTTTCTCTTATTTTCGTGATAAATGGTATGAAATACCGACTCGACGGAGAAATAGACACAGCCTTTATTGACTACGTTTCGCCTTGATCAAGCCCAATATGTGGGTAAAACGTAGTCAATAAATGATCACATTATGCTGCATTTCTGTCTATTTTTCCTTAGTTTGATGGTCTACTTTCTGTCTCTCTGTCTCTCTGACTCTCTGGCTCTCTGTCTCTCTGGCTCTCTGTCTCTAAGCGGAGAAAAACGAGAGAGAAACAAGTGACACAGGGAACTGTGTTTCTATGCAGGAGAACAAACTCCCGAGTACCGTCATAGAAGCTAAAACGTTGTGTAGTTTTAAAAATAGGTTAGATAAATACATGATCGGTTGTGGGTTGGTGTGAGTTGGACCTGACTAGCTTGTGCTAGTAGGTCAGATGCCGTGCTCCTTTCTTAGTGAATGGAACCTGACCCGACTACCTGTGAGTGAATTGGATCTACTTCGCATGGGCCAGTAGGCCTGATGCAGTGTTCCTTTTTTCTAATGTTCTTGGTGTTTCTGGAGGTGAGGACTTGAAGACATGATTACCGCTGGGATCTTCCTCCTCAATAAGTTCAGGCAGTGGTTCATCTCGTCTCTCCAGTATCTTTATTGAGGGAACGTTTCGCCACACAGTGGCTTCATCAGTCTAGTACACAGAAGAATGGTGAAGATCAGAAGGATATTGAAGTAATCAGTCCCTCAGCCTGGAGTCGATATAATCAGTCCTTCAGCCTTGATAAGAATACAGCATATGCGCGAAGTGGCTTATATACTGCAAACAGGTGAGGCGAAGCAGTCGTAGGCGGCGTCACTTTGGACAAATCCACAGGTGGAAGTAGGTTATGCCTGTAGGTTAGACAAGCGTGGAATTCCCTGTATGAAGATCCCAAGATGTTGCTGTGTCTGACAGGAATATAAATAAATGGCTCGGAGAACAAGTTGATAAACTAGATGCATGTGCAACACTTGGCTATCTGCATTAGAATTAGTTCTAACTCCTTCAAATTAGAGGCCCGGGTGAATCTAGACGGTAGAGCGTCGGACTGTCAATTTAGGGACCGCGGTCCGAGTCTCTCATCCACCCTTTTTGTTCATAACGTGTCAAGTTCACATACTCTTCGGTATATTTTAAAAACGACGTTTAATTAAGACTGCATGAGAAAAATTAGAGGCCTTGGCTTCTATCGCTTACCCTTGGTGAATAACCCAGTGGGGTTAATAATCCAGATTTAGCCTTCTACCTCACATCTTTGATAAAGAAAAAATACCTAAGGATCCTAGAGGTAGAGTCGGAGCGGTAGCGTACTCAGTTCACACTTTTAGATCCGTGGTTAGATCCGCGGTACGGGTGAAGACATTTGCGCGTGTTTCCATAAGACACCAGCTGTCCCTATTCACCTAGCAGTTAGCTGACTGGTGTGGGTCTCGTCCTGGGGAGAAAATTAACATCCTCCACATAACCACGGGCTTTAAATAAAGTATGTCACTGATGTCAACTATGGTCTGTGTAAGTTCTATCATGTACTTGCAGAAATAAACATCATAATTATTGTCGTTATTATTCCTATTATTATCGTTATTATTAATATCGTTATTATTATTATTTTTCTAGAGCAATAACGAACCTGTGATCATTTTGACGAGGAAACGACTTCATTAGGAGGTGAGATTATCATATTTTTTAAGGTGGGAGTGGGAAAGGGTATTCAGGGTGGGAGTTGAGACTAGAATTATTAAATTAAGTAAACACTGGTAATTACCTGAGAGTTTATTACTGGCTTTCAAGCAGGTAAATTATCTTCTGTTACATTACCCCTCGCTTCAATCTTCAACTCGTTACTCACTTTTATGAAGAGGAAATTGACGAGTTGAATGAATGATGTAATGAGGAAAATGCTAAGAAGAAGGATTATAATATATATATATATATATATATATATATATATATATATATATATATATATATATATATATATATATATATATATATATATATATATATATATATATTTTTATATTATCACACTGGCCGATTCCCACCAAGGCAGGGTGGCCCGAAAAAGAAAAACTTTCACCATCATTCACTCCATCACTGTCTTGCCAGAAGGGTGCTTTACACTACAGTTTTTAAACTGCAACATTAACACCCCTCCTTCAGAGTGCAGGCACTGTACTTCCCATCTCCAGGACTCAAGTCCGGCCTGCCGGTTTCCCTGAATCCCTTCATAAATGTTACTTTGCTCACACTCCAACAGCACGTCAAGTATTCAAAACCATTTGTCTCCATTCACTCCTATCAAACACGCTCACGCATGCCTGCTGGAAGTCCAAGCCCCTCGCACACAAAACCTCCTTTACCCCCTCCCTCCAACCTTTCCTAGGCCGACCCCTACCCCGCCTTCCTTCCACTACAGACTGATACACTCTTGAAGTCATTCTGTTTCGCTCCATTCTCTCTACATGTCCGAACCACCTCAACAACCCTTCCTCAGCCCTCTGGACAACAGTTTTGGTAATCCCGCACCTCCTCCTAACTTCCAAACTACGAATTCTCTGCATTATATTCACACCACACATTGCCCTCAGACATGACATCTCCACTGCCTCCAGCCTTCTCCTCGCTGCAACATTCATCACCCATGCTTCACACCCATGTAAGAGCGTTGGTAAAACTATACACTCATACATTCCCCTCTTTGCCTCCAAGGACAAAGTTCTTTGTCTCCACAGACTCCTAAGTGCACCACTCACCCTTTTCCCCTCATCAATTCTATGATTCACCTCATCTTTCATAAACCCATCCGCTGACACGTCCA